>NC_142039.1:56033618-56194452 GCF_982192425.1 Myodes glareolus
AATATCCTTTCTTTAATCTGACTGCTTTGTGTTTTGATTATTATATGGCGAGGGGATGTTTTTTTCTGATCCAGTCTATTCGGTGTTCTGTATGCTTCTTGCACCTTCATAGGAATATCCCTCTTTAGGATGGGAAAGTTTTCTTCTATAATTTTGTTGAATATATTTTCTGGACCTTTGATCTGCAATTCTTCTCCTTCTTCTACTCCTATTATTCTTAGATTTGTTTTTTTTTATTATGTCCCATATTTCCTGAATGTTTTGTGATGAGAATTTGTTGGATTTGCTGTTTTCTTTGGTCAGGGCATTTATTTTCTCTATGGTGTCTTCATAATCTGAGATTCGTTCTTCTAGCTCTTGTATTCTATTGGTTAAGCTTGATTCTGTAGTCTCCGTTCCTTTACCTAGATTTTCCATATCCAGCCGGCCCTCGGTTTGTGTTTTCTTCACTGCCTCCATTTCAGTTTTCAATTCTTGCACTGATTCCTTTACCTGTTTGATTGCTTTTTCTTGGTTTCCCAGGGTATCATTTACGAATTTACTCATTTCTTCAAACTTTTTGTTATATTTGTCTTCCATTTCTTTACTCATTTCTTCCATCTTTTTGTTATATTTCTCTTCTATTTCTTTAAGTGAGTTATTCATACCCTGTTTAAGAGACTCTATTGCTTTCATAATGACACTGTTTTCCACTTCTTCCAGAATAGGGCGTTCAAGTCCTTCTGTCGTAAGATCGCTGGGATCTGGTGTTTTCATGTTGTTTTTCAGATTGTTGGAGGAATTCTTGCCTTGGCGCCTGCCCATCTCTTCCTTCAGATGCTCTCCAATGGCTCTTCCCTCCGCTGGGTCTTCTTCTACTGGATTAGTGTCCCTTGCTATCCAGGAATCACTTTGCCTGCAGTCTTAGCTAGCTGCAGGCAGGCTATTAGAACAAAGGGACTTCCTTCCCTTTGCACTCACCACCTGTCCCGACCCGCGGTGCCCACCCCGGCTGAGATGAAGGAATTTAAGCCCCGAAGAAGGGAGAGAGGAGGGGAGGGGTTCGAGGCCAAAAGCTGGGATGGCATAGCAGGAGAGAGGGATTAGCTGGGGGAAGCTGCCCCTTTGGAGTAGCCAGGGAGATAAGGATGGCAGGAATATTGTGTGTTCCCTAACCGGTCAACACACTTACCCCTCCACAGGATCAGAGCCCCTCACTGGTCAGAAGACTCCCTGCCTGCCGTCTTAGCTTGCTGCAGGCAGGCTATCAGAACAAAGGGACTTCCTTCCCTTTGCACTCACCACCTGCCCCGGCCCGCGGTGCCCACCCCGGCTGAGATGGAGGAATTTAAGCCCCGAAGAAGGGAGAGAAGAGGGGAGGGGTTCGAGGCCGAAAGCTGGGATGGCATAGCAGGAGAGAGGGATTAGCTGGGGGGAGCTGCCCCTTTGGAGTAGCCAGGGAGACAAGGATGGCGGGAATATTGTGTGTTCCCTAACCGGTCAACACACTTACCCCTCCACAGGATCAGAGCCCCTCGCTGGTCAGAAGACTCCCTGCCTGCGGTCTTAGCTTGCTGCAGGCCGGCTATCAGAACAAAGGGACTCCCGTCCCTTTGCACTCACCGCCTGCCCCGTCCCGCGGTCATCAAGCTTTTTTTTTCTAACAAGATATATATATATATATTTTCTTCCTTGGTAGAAATCAAAGAGAGTACTTGACTCAGTAGTTGTGAGGGTACTTACGTTTGACCATATCAATGTTGTTTTCTCTGATTGTTCACTAGCAAATCCTTCTACCCAGAACTTTTCTCTGTACTGAGATTTTGCGCACTGCATCTTTGTGTGGATTCTTGTTTGGGTTATCAGACTCATCTGCAGAACTCTCTTCACACTTTTCAGAATGGAAAAGATGCTCCAGTGTTACTCTAAGTCTGGGTAGACTGGAGTTCATCTGTTGTTTCAGCACTTCCACTGCTACAGCTGTGCCAGTAGACGATGTGAAGGCTAGGGACTATGTGCCCACCTACATAAACAGGGTCAATAAATGTAATGTCATCAGAATCATAAATGATATACTCTCCAACTACAATGAAATCATGTTAGAAGTCAGCAGAGTAATGGAATTGGAGAAACTTGCAGGAATTTTAAAATTAAGCATCATGCCTCTAAATGACTCACGGGACATCAAAGATTGACCAAATAAATAATTAAATAAATGACATGATAATTTATTTTTAAGTGAAAAATGATACAAAATGTAAGGGATTATAGAATGAACAGACATGTTCAGGTGGAAATTTGCACCTTTAAAGTAGAAAATAATATAAACTAACATAAAGGACTGGAATATGGAAAAGAGAGAAAATAGAAACAAACTAAAAGTTGTTTATTTGGTGAGATTAGTCAGATTGACAAGACTTTAGCTGAAGTCATCAAAGAATAAATGACACTGTGCAAATTATTAAAATCACAAACCGAATGAGCAAATTTCCACTAATTTAGAAAAATTTTTGTAGTAAAAATTATTACTAAGAAACATGCTATGGTAACAACTTGATCCCTTAGCAAAAAGGAAAAAGTTCCTGAAAAATCAGAAACTACTACAATCAACTCTACAAAATGTTATAGCTTAGACATTTTATAACTAAAAGGTAAAATTAGCAGTGAACATATCTTTCTACAAAAAAAACCCCAATAAGACTAGGTGGCTTTCCTAAAAAAATTGACCAATAATAAATGAAGAAATGATAATATGTCACAAAAAGCATTCAGAAAAATAGTAGATAGCTGTTGTGGAGTATTTCTTTTTGTACACTGTGGAGACATGTTTTTGTCAAGGTACCTTCTGATTGGTTTAATGAAGGTAAAATGGCCAATATCTGGCAGGAGGTACTGGTGGGACTTCTAGACACAGGGAGGACTCAGGGAAGAAGAGAAGCTGAGAAGCCAGCTAGATGCGGAGTGAGTTAGACATACAGAATGAGATAGTGGTAAAAGTAATTGGGTAAAAAGTAAATTACTCTAAAATATGGGCTAATTTAATTTATAAGAGCTAGGTAGGAGCAAGCCTAAGCTAAAGTTTGAAGTTTCATAATTAGTAAGAAGTTTCCGTGTCATTATTTGGGAATTGGTGATACAGAGAACAACTTATTACAGAGAGCACTTTTAAACTGATTCTACAAATTTAGTAGGCATCTTGAAGGAAACCAAACAAATGCACTACCTATTTATGAACAAATATCAGCCATGAGTATAGATGTATAATTTCTGAATAAACTCAAAAATTAAGAGCCAGCAATGTAGAGGTAGGATTATGAATAGTAACCAAATAAAAGTCATACCAGAAAAGCAAAGTTTGATGTAAACAAAAACACTGATTAGTATATCTATATCTATATCTATATCGTGTATATATATATGATTGGAAAAATATCACTAGGCACAGAAATATCCATTTAGTTACAATAAAAATTCTCAACATATAAGCTATAAGAGGGATTTCTTCAACCTGATAAAAAAGATATTTGCAAAATACCCTTTGGCTAACG
Source organism: Myodes glareolus (assembly GCF_982192425.1). Taxonomy (NCBI): domain Eukaryota; kingdom Metazoa; phylum Chordata; class Mammalia; order Rodentia; family Cricetidae; genus Myodes; species Myodes glareolus. The sequence continues at coordinate 56,037,146 of NC_142039.1, forward strand.
CTATACGTAACTACAAAACACTAAGTGGATTTCTACTAGGAGCCAAAGCAAAGTTAGTGTGGTGTGTCCATCCATCTCACCACTTCCATTCATACACATTGTCCCCACCACATCACTTCCATCTATGACACTCTGAATTTGGTGACCAGTGTGCTCAGACAACAAAGATAAATTAAAAGGTGTACAATTTAGAAACAAAAGGGAAGTTCATTTCCTGCATAGGCAGTATAATCTTGCACATAGGAAATCTTAAACAACAGACTCCTTCAAAAACAAGCAGACAACAAAAGAATCCTAACTAGCAGTGGACTCAGCAAGGTTTTGGAACATAAGATTAATATGACAGAAATAAACTGTAATTCATATTGCAAGAACAGTGCAAAATTAACTAAAGAAGATATTTCATTAAAGAAAAGTGTAAGTTCCCAAGACCAACAATGCAATTATATTTTAATTAAAATAAATATCTCAGTTTACTTCACAAAATTCTATATGTATGTGTACCATGTTTTTAGAAAAAGAAGACAGATACATCAATATAAATATAAGGAGACAAGCAAAATATGTAGCTTTGACAAGAGAGGCTGAAGGAAATCTAAATGAAGAGGCACTTCATTTTTTATTAATTAGCAGACACAATATTAGTACCACAATTTTCTTGAAGTTAATCAGTAACTTTCTTGAAATTCTTTATCCAACTCCCTTTTTATAACAAGTGACCAGCTGAAATACATATAACAGGAAAGGTTATAAATTGCCAGAACAAGTTTTGCAAAGTTCAAACTTGAGAATGTATACCTTCACACTGTAAAACCCACAATACATACAAGAGTCATCAAAGCAATGTGATATTATCATAAGGACCAAAACAGATGAAAAGGAACAGAATTGAGAATCTTCAAATGCCATTATATTTATCATCAATTAATTTTCAAAAGAGTGAGAGAGTGATTTAAGAGGGTTTTAGATAATTTTTTCAACAGATGATGCAAGGAAAAGTTGGTATCTATTTAGCAAAATGTAAGTTTATTTTTATTATATCACATCATAGAAAAATGAACTCAAATAGACTTAAATGCCTGTATAAAAACTGAAATTATAAAAAGTGTTGAAGAAAATACAGGAGTAAATATTGGTGACCTTCAGTTCAGTCAAGATCTCGTTACTGTAACAGTAGGTGTAAGTGATAAAAGAAAAGGTTATGATGATGCACTGCTTCCGTCAAAACACGAGTGGGCACATTTCAAAAGTCATTTCTAATAAAAATGAAAAGATTAGCAAGAGACTTGGAGAAGACATTTGAAAACAGTATAATGAATAAACTCCATGTCATCTAAATATATAAAGAGTAATATTTCAATAGAAAAAAATCAACTTTAAAAAGAGGAAAATATTGAAATAAGCTTTTACTACAGGTATTTTATGCATGGAAAAGCATGTCGTCAAAGTGAGTCATGGGTGAGTTTCAACTGCTTTCAGAGGCTAAAATTACTATAATCAAAAATACTAGCAAGTTGAGGACCTAGCTCAGCTGGTAGTGTGCTTGCCTGGCATGTGTGTAGACCTGGGTTCAACACTTAGCACAGCATGAACTGGACATTGAGGCCGGTGCCTGTCAATTTACAGGAGAGTCAGAAGTTCAAAGTCACAGTGAGTTTAAGGCCAGCCTAGGATACACGAGACTCTGTCTCCCAGAAAATAAAAATCATTTTGCCTGACATTGGTGGCACACTCCTTTAATCCCAGCACTCAAAAGTCAAAGACAGGAGGATCTCTGTGAGTTCGAGACCAGCCTGGTCTACAGAGCGAGTTCCTATACCTTCTTCTGAAGGGTACTGCCTATTGTTTGTTTGATTTTGCTTGGGTTTGCTTTGTTTTTCGAGACAGGGTTTCTCTGTAGCTTTGGGGCCTGTCCTGGAACTCGGTCCAAAGCTACAGAGAAACTCTGTCTCGAAACAAACAAACAAACAAAACCACATACACTATCAAATATTGGCAATGAAGTGACAGAGTTGGGTCCATTCATAGTCCCAGAGCAAACGATGATGAAGCCACTTCTTCAATGGCTTCTCAAGGCTGAATTATTAGATGATTAAGAAACTTCTTGCTTATCTACCTTTACCCCAAGTTATATTCCAACGCACAAAGCATATACAGATGTTAAACCCATCAGTTTTCACAATAGGGTAAAATTCGCAACAATACAAAGATACTTTAATGGATAGACAGCCATATGTTCCATTATTATACACTGAAGTGTTATGTGGCAGTAAAACAAATTACAAATGCAGGCTAGAGTACAGTTAAACCTCAAAAACATTATAGTTGAAGGATACATATTCTATGACTCAGTGTCCAGTTGAACCTCAAAAACATCATAGTTGAAGGATACATATTCTGTGACTCAGTGTCCAGGAGGGGCAATCCTACAGAGCTAAGCACCTTAATGCTTTTCTGAGGATGGGAAGGGTGACAGTCAATAAAAGAAAATGGGTATCAGAGATCTTTAGGTAATAGAAATGTACAACCACTGCGTCATAATCTGACAGATATGGTATATTTATATTTATATTTAAAGTAGGTAAACTCTATAGCTTGAAAATTCAAGCTCAATAAAATCTTATACTGGGAATTCTAAGGCTTTTTAATTTTTATTTTTTTGAGACAGGGTTTCTCTGTAGCCTTAGAGCCTGCACTGGAACTAGCTCTTATAGATCAGACTGGCCTTGAACTCATAGAGATCCCCTTGCCTCTGACGCCCAAGTGCTGGGATTAAAGGCATGTGCCACCACCATGGATTGTACCACATTTTATTAAAATGAGATGAAAATAATCATTTAAAATATAGCCACAATAGTTTTAACAAGTAACACAAATGATCTACATGTGTAATTTATAAAAACCAAAAATAAAATCAATCTGTTATAAAGGATAAATTAGATTGATTCATGATGTTCAAGTTATATAAACATGAAAATAATCATAAATCCATATCTGGAGGTTTAAATGTAACTTGAATGACGTAAATTTCAAGCTAGACATTGTCAGATTGTAGGTGTGTTCTGGAACCAAATAGTTGACTATTGTAGGCATGGTTTACATGCTTCTAGTTAAACCCAAAGCTTCAGCTACATCTATTTATATAAGTTTGCTTGGTTGGTGAGTGTTAGAATACTTAGTTTCAAAATATATTCAACTGAATAAAGTGTATTATTTAATGTAGGGTGAATAGTGTTATGAACATTTTTTTCTCTTACATATGTGACAATATCATAGACTTTGTGGTAAGAACTCAAGAGCCACAGCCAGTCGGGTTATTAGTAGAAAGGGGTATAAGATGTCCTGAAACTGGAGTGCCAGATCTGATGTGGGTGCTAGGAACTGAACCGTGAATTCTCTACAATAGCAGCAAATGCTCTTAACCACAGAGCCTTCTTTCTGTCTCCAAACAAATGCTTTTATTTACCAGACCTCAAATTAAAGTAAATTTAAAACATATAATCTGTGATTTATATAGACTTGTGCTTTTAAAAGAAGTTGGCATTCATAGTTCCTCCGTGCCCTGTACCAATTTTGTTATGTAGAAAAGGAAAAAATGAAGGACCTTTGCCTTACTTTAGGGATGGAGAGAAGATGCTGATTAGCCAAGACATTCATGAAAGTTTCTCATTATATTCACACTTCTTTCTACTGCCTGATATTAATAAAGTATGGGGTCAATTTCCCAACCACAGCCTTGTCTTACCATGTGTTAAAAAGAATGAGAAAAACTGCTGCGTAAATACATATTTGCAACTCTCCACCAAATCAATTCCAACGTTTCCGTGGTGTTATAAGGCTCTTCTGTTTGTCCTGAGGAATAGGACTGGTAGCTGTGTAGTCTGACCTCACGTATGAGTGGAAGAAAGCCACATCCAAAAAGCAGAGTCACATGTGTTCCCTGGGAATGTAAGCCCTGGTGTCATTTTGTTATAACAGGATGTTGAGGTTCGTCTCCGAAATTTCAGTTTTACTAGCGTCTCCTAATAGCACGTGTTCCATCAGAAAATGGTGGCATTCCAGACACCTTCTGTAAGTATTCTATCCTCAGCTTGAAGACATAGTCACACTGAGCAAGAAGGAGCTCTAAAAGCGGATGGTCTCTCTTTACTCCTTCACCCACCGCTGCTTCCTGCAACAAATAAACTAAGGAGGGCACTGTCAAACCTGGTGGCAGATGGTTCTTCTTCATGGTGCTTGAACAATGTCCAAACTTGAACAGCTGCAGCACCTCAGCCATCCTTAAAGGGCTACAGTAAAGGACAGCCTCCAAGTGGCCAGCAGCTTAGGTAGTGCACCTGACTATGTGTATTAGAGGAGAACCCACAAGTCTACGGCTGAAGCTGGCGACAGACACTGCTGAGTGCCCAATGGACCACCATGTGGTACTAAGTCCCCAGTCTGACACAGTTCACTTGAGTGATTTCCTTCATGGAGGGAACAACAGTTTGTTCTTCAGGAGCATAGGAAGTTATCCTGGACTTGGATTTCTCTGAGCTTGAAGCAGTGTATTTGCCACTGGCAGACATTGAGAATGCTGTATGCAATGTCACTGTGTTTCCCGGAGCATGGCTTCTGATTCAGGAGCTCATACCACTACATATAGAAACCACAGATGCTGCGGCACTGCCTATGACCCTCCAGGCCTAGTGATGGAGTGTTTAGACGACCCTGCAGAGCCCAGACTTCCCTTGTGAGCTGCCTGTTGTATAAGCCATTTCCTTAAAAACTAACAGAATGTGTGTGTATACGTACACACATAGATGAGTAGATAGAGCTATCAGTATAGATAAAGATGTGCATTTGGTCCTCTATCTCCACTGCTTCTTGTAGGGCAGTTTCCCCAGAATTGAAATATTTACTTCAGGAGGGGAGGGAGGCTCCCCTGAGCTTCAGGATGGGTAAACAAAAGGTAACAAATGGCCACATGTCTTATACGACAAAACCCTGTTAGAGTCTCCAGGGTTCCTACACTGCCATATAAGAAGTCAATGATCTGATTGACTCTGACCAGTTGAACTGCAGAAAGAAGGAATATTCCCAGTATTGAGTGGACTGCAAGCTCTGCAGAGAGCTCCAGCATTACGGCTTTTGTGAGTCTTTCCCCGTGCTGGGGTCAGGTGGGGTGGGGTCAGGTGGGGTGGGGTGGGGTCAGGTGGGGTGGGGTGGGGTGATGCAGCTGCTTTTGAGTCATAAGTAACCCCTCAGTGTATTGTTTCACCAAGTTGGACTTCGGTATAGTCCTTACTTGTCCTGAGTTCCCTTTCTGGGGTGAGAGTTGGGTCTCCCCAGAAAGTCTGCCACACAACAGCTGTGTATTGAGAATCCAACATTTCATGCATTTTAAATATTAGAAAAAAAATTGTCAGGGCTAAGCTTGCTCACACATTTTATCCTCATCATATCCTATATATTAGTGGAGTATAGCAACTATTTGCATAGCACTTCCATTGTATTCTATGCTTTACATTTTGAAGAAATTATTAAACATATATGCGAGAATGTGAATAGGCTCTATGCAAGCACTACGCAATTGAGTATGAGGAATTTGATTCTTCACAGATATTTGTATCTCAGAGAGCCTGAAATCAGGCCTCCTTGGACACTGAGGTCATTGATGGTCTCCCTTTTTGGTTCTATTGTTCAGCTGCTTCCCTTATTGGTATAGCCATTTAAATGTAACCAGAGACTGCTCACTTGTTTTCCGGTCACAAAAACCCAGATAATCACACAGAAAGTATATTAATTATAACACTGTGTGGTCAATAGCTTATGCATATTCCTAGCTAGCTCTTACATCTTAAATTAACCCATTTATATCAATCTATTTATCACCACAAGACTGTGGTCTACAGGTAAGTTTCCGGCATCTGTCTCCTTCAGCAGCTACATGGTGTCTCCTTGACACTGCCTACTCTCTCTATATATCTCTGTTCAGATTTCCCGCCTGGCTTTACCCTGCTAAACCACTGGCCAAAACAGTTTTATTCATCAACCAATAAAAGTAACACATATACAGAAGACATCCCACATCAATGTAAAAATCAGGTACCTTTTAATTAAGAAAATACTAAAGTTGTTTAGACTTCACCCCTGTATAATACCTCTCCTTCAGGTTGTGCTAAGGCAGGCTGCTGAATACAATGCCATGAGGAAAGTTATACAAAGATATAAAAGAACACAGTGGCATCACCACCTTCTTAGAATGGCATGGCGTGGCACGATAGACTGTGGATCTAAGGGTAGCAAGGGTCTCAGTGTCTTGTTAAAGAAAGGATGACTGGACATGGTATCCTGTTCACAGAAAGTCTGGAAGAATGGTGAAGACAGCATTATAGTTAAGAGTGTAGCCATTCTCAGCTCTTAGTAGGATTGGATTCTGTGACTAAAAGAGCAGAGACCCTCAATCATGTCATAAGACACAACTGTCAATGTGACCTTGGTTGCTTCTTCTCATCCTGTTTTATTTCTTTCTCCCTTCATATTCCTTTCAATTGTGATTGTTATCACCAATAGCTACCAGTCTTTAAAAACTCCACAGCTCTATCAACTAAGGTTTGAAGGTTTTCCAAAATTTATTTATTTTAGTAAACTCTGTGGGTTATTTGTGTGTGTGTGTGTGTGTGTGTGTGTGTGTGTGTGTGTGTGTGTGTGTGTGAGATATGTGTTATTCCTCCAAGGGTGGGGTTAAAAATGAATTGCTCAAGCAGTCGGGTAAGTCAGTGAAGTAGAGAACATTTGCCTGGGTTATAGCTTGGGTAGTAGCCCTGCTTCCTTTGCTTGGAAGACCCAAACTCTCACTGCATTATGCACCAATTCAAAAGCCAGCAGCCTCCAGAGAGTCAGGGGGAGGCATCATGGAGCAGACAATTGCAGCTGACAAAGCAGCAGTCAAACTAGAGCTCAGAAAGATGACAGCGTATGATAATTTTGAGTGTCTAAAAAGTCTAGGAAGGCAGGATGTCCATCTGACTTCCGTTGACTCTAGATCATTCCTTGCGATTTTCATGTATATTTCATTAGTCTAGTTCATGCAAACACCTCTGTCTTCTCCCACCTAGTGCCATCTTCTGAACTTTGGCTATTTGCTCAAGAATGATTAATAATAATAATAATAATAATAATAATAATAAAAAAAAATAGCAGCAGCCTATACTTTGCTCAATAAAGAGATGGAATGAGAGATGAGTTTTTGCAGACTTGGTAAACCTGAGACTTGCTGTAAAGAGGATGCTCAAGCTAGAATACCCAGAATGCATCAGTGGACAAGTCATTCTATCCAGACTTTCCCACAGCTACAGACTAGAGCTGCAGATCCTCCTGTTTTCTAAGGAGAGAGCATTATATCTTCTGAGAAACTTCACTAAGAAAAACTTTACTAATTTAAGAAGATGATGCAAAGACCTTGCTAAAATGCAGCAGTCTGGAAGTATCTTAGAGTAAGGACTGTTAAAGATCTCATTTTTCCTAAAGATTTCTGCAGTGTGTTTTAAGAGTAACTTCTATGTACAGGAGATGGTTTCACAATTAAGAACACTTGTGGTTCTTGCAGAGGTTCCAGGTTTGATTCCAGCACCCACATGGCAGCTCACAGCCTTTTGTACTTCCAGTCCCAGGGACCCACCACCCTTTTTTTTTATGCTGCTGTGGGTACTGTATGCACATGGTGCACATACATACATGCAAGCAAGCACTCATGCACATAAAATAAAAGAAAACTTTCAAATATAATTCATAAGCACATTCTTCCTTCTGCAGTGACTGTGTCTGAGATAGCCAGCCTCTTTGCATCCTTGTGTTTTTCTGTTTTGCTAAGTGTTTTTTTTTTTAATCAGAGCCCATGCTGTGAATTTTCCTATTTTGTGTTCATCTCTTTTCTCAATCTCGACTGTGTGTGCCAATTAATTTCCTGTGTTGGGAAATTACTGCCAGATTTTGCCCTATTTAGAAACATTTTCCATTGGGTAGGCATGGAAATAGACAAACTGTTAGCACTTTAGCCACTGAAATTTCCAAACCATTCCCAAACGGTGAGAAATCAGACACTCTCTTAAGCAAGCTAGGCAAGCAGTAATCTCCCCTAAATTTAATAGAAAATTTTAGAAACTGATTTAGATAAGAAAATCACTACTCACGCAAACCAAAGATATGTACTTCATATCATTAAACAAAATATTTGGTATCGAATTTGACCTGGAAATTTAAATTGTGATTCCATTCATTAAAGAGACCCTGGTTTGTAAATATGCTTGTTCTTGTAGAGGCTGGTAGACTTAAAGTAGTCTTCTCAACAGATGTCAGGAAAGACTCATGTGGGTTTTCTTTCACATGTGTTCCGTGTAGACCCTTGATACTTGCTTAAAACTGTCAATACTGAAAACAAAAATAAGGAATAGAAAACTCAGAGTAATCAATAAGTGATAAAAATGGATTTGTTTGTGGTGTTTTTAAGTCTACAGATGTCATGGAATATATAGTTCTTGGAAGTAGGATTTTCTAGGGTTATAAATGGCTTCTCCTTATTTGACAGACAAGCTCAGCTTTTCTCCTTTAAACTTATAGGAAAACTCAAACTTATTTTTGCCTAAAATAATCAAGTCTAGTGTAGCTCCAATAGACTACTTGTCTTGAAAAAAACTTTGCTCATGGGCCTGCTTTTCCCCTTTCACAGTACTGTTGGTCAGCTCACACATGTCTCTGTTTCAGTTTTCCCATCTGAAAACTGACAATGATATTGCCCATTTTAATTGCTAATTAAACAAAAAATTAGTACATGCAAAACATTAAGATATATAGTTTAGTAAACACTCTCTGGTCAACAGCTAAGTTATTTAATGAAATAACTTTTTTTTTTAATCCCAAGTTACTTCAAGTTCTTATAGTGTTGGAAGCCAAAGTGGTGTTCTTTTCCAACATCCATCCTCAGTCACTTGGAAGAACATGAGGGCCTGGAAACTAAAGTTTGTTCTGAGAGAAGCCGGATTGTCCTTGTGTGGGGGGTGTTGACCTTCTACAGAATGCAAAGTCATTATAGCAACAATTTCCCTTCTCATCAAAGAAAAGAGTAATGCTGGACCTGCCTCATAAGAAGATGTTAAGCCTCCGCGGATCGGGACTGATCCCTGTAGCGCAACCACACTGGAGCCTGCACCTAGAGTAGAGGGTGCTTCAACTGCCATCCCTGGGTGTAACTGGTAAACAAATTCAAATGATTTCCACACCCGTCTTGCCTGTGGTTTCTCCCACTGCTGCTTTCTCATATATTGTGTTTAAAATATGGGGACATCGGTTCCTTTGACTGAAGATGAGATTGAGAATATAAATTGCTTGTTTTCTAATTTAGATACTAAGTTTAGTATCTATTTGTCTCGCAGAAATGAACCAGTAATTGATGCTCAACATATGTCTCTTTTTTTTGGCCAAAGCATTTCATTACAATGGAAAAACAGTCATTTAATATTGTTTATTTTAAACAGATTCTTGCGCTTGATCTAGATGAAGGTTCTGGGTTATTTTTTTCTATGTATTGTTTGAAAATGCATGAGCTGTCTGTCAAAGCTCTCGGGCACTCTGCACCATCCTAAATATTTCATTCACAATTAAAATCCTAGGCTTGAAGGTTCTAAAGTAACCCAGACAGACAGATTTGAACCACAACATCTAAATACATTGTTATCCCAAGCTTTCTCTGTGTCCCACATTGAGGACAAATATTAAAAGAGCTCATTCTTCATAATTCTTTCAAAGATCTTAGCACGGTACTTAGAACTTACCAAACACTTAATAAATGGCTTTTTATTGTTATTTTTACCAAATAAATTTTTTTAATTTTCTTTCCTTTTGTTCTTTTTCTTTCGTTCTCTCTTCCTTCATTTTTGTCTTTCATAGTTCCATTGCCCTTTATGTATTGTGTGTTTAATTTCTTAACTATTGTTTATTTTTTTTCTTTCCATTTCTTGGGCCGTCAATTATTTATTGCCTGCCTCACACATGGCTTTCATTGTGATAATCCCTGGCAACCAAAACCAGACTCATCGGTACTTCTGTATAGATTGCATTTTGGTAGAAAAGAAAGATATTCATCTAATAATTGGGTAAGCATAAACAGTTGCTCCTGCAATGAGTTTAACAAGAGGAGAGGGGCACCCGTCCCGAGAACAGGGAATAGGGAAGAATGACCTGACGAAAGGATCATAGATGTTTCGCTAAGTAAAGGATACTAATCAGGGCATTTGCGAATCAACTGCAGTTAACTAAAGGACAGCATGAGAAGAAATCACACCATGAGAATGAACAGAGCATATCCAACACCATGGCAGCGAAGAACATATACATTTGAGGTCCTGAAAGATGAGCTAGTGTCGTGGAGAGCAAAGGTCAGCCAATAATACAAAGAAGTGTCTGAGGATGGTATAGCTGGCCATTGCCTGTTGGTAAGCGTCATTGGGGAATAAGAAGGTATGTGGGTAAGTTTTTTGAAATACATGTTAGAAAGTCTAGCTGTCAGGATGCTGTGGAAGAGAGGAAGAGTAGGAGTAGATAGACTCTGGAAAACCTACTGTAGCCATCATTGAGAACGACATTGAGGGTGTGGTCCAGGGTAGTGGAATACAGACAGTGAGAGCTTTTACAAGGGAAGTCAGTAGGAGTTGCTGGTGGATTTAAGGAGGAGAGTGTCAAGAATTACTCAATGTTTCTGATAGGGAAAGGAAGACAATATTTCGGAGGCTATCGGCGAATCAATCCCACACCAGTTATGTTTTAAGGGGTTATTTATTTTGGGGGGTAAAACTTACATACACCATAAACCGTCAGGAAGGGAGCCAAGTCTCAGGAGCCGGGAGCAGGAGCCAGGAGCAAGCACCGGAACCAAGAGCCGGAACCAAGAGGGCCTGTTCCGGATCTGCTTCCACGCCCCAGTGGACTGGTATTTCAGCAGCTATTGGCTGACGGAGCGGAAGTCGCTCCCCGCTACACTGTGGGCTCGTATTTCAGCGACTGATGCAGCGGAAGTTACTCCCACAACAGGAGGCATCCTGGGGGTGAGGCAAGGTAACCCATGTGAATTTTAAGTTTACAATGATAGTTTTAGATGTCTTTGTGTTTCTAAGAGAAAATATTAAGTAAGCAGTTATATATTGGTATGAAAGTCAGAAGATATCTGAGCTGAGTGGATATATCTGAAAATAATTTGTAAACCCAAAACAACTGCAAATACAGAAGTGCTTGAGTCAGAATAAGAGAGGCCTTAAAATCAGCATTTTGTGTTTAATGTAGATTAGGTTAACCTGAAAACACAAAGTAGGATCCGAAGAATGGGAAATAAAACGTGGGATGGGGGCTAAATGCCACCCGATGAGAATTTTAATGAAGAAAATTGAATATAACTGCAATGACTTGTATAAAACTAGTGGAAAATTATTTTAGATTTTATAAACCAGAAGTCATTCTAAAGCTTAATAATACTGTTTCAGTGGTGTGGATGTGTGAATAGACACCTGAGAATAAAGCATGAAAATATACACTGGCTAAACTTATTTTGTTGTGAAGTTTAGCTATGAAGTAGAGAAAATAGGAAAACTAAGGGGAAAAGAGACGTTAACTGAATGAGCTGTCTTGGGAGGATTGTTGCTGGCATTACATAAGCATGATTAAAAGACAAGGATGGAGTCCCAGTTGACCTACAGAAAGATGTAAATAAAGGTAGCAAAAGAGTGGGTGACTACACAAGGGAAAGGGCTTGCTGGTAGATCTGAGATTTGTGGGATGGAATCCACAGAAGAAATCTACAGTCAGTCTTAGGTATGCCAAAGAAAATAAAAACTGATAATATTATTGAAATCCTGTAGGCAAGGTTTGGTTACCAAAGGTATAGTAATGTTGCTACGGGGTCTTGAAGGGAGAATATCGTACCTGATGAGGCTAACCAAGTGTGAATTTACATGCTGGGCTCAACTTGTAAGAAACATCAAAGAGGAAATTGTGAGGTGAAGGAGATTCTGCTTAATCCCACCTAAACAGTTCTTGACACCATGCATTACTTGAAATACAGTGGCATCTACACCAGTGAAAGGTCAAGAGTGATGAGCTATCAAGAGGGAGGTTTCAAACACTACATACTTAGCAAGATTATTGCTAGGACTAGAGTTCATAAGAGAAAGTACAGAGACGTTCAAGTTGACCAAGTTGAGAATCTTTGTCAGGTAGGGAAATTGGCCTTCTTAAATTTAGTGAGAAGAAAATGAGATGAGTGTAAAATGAATGCCTAGATAGGTATCAGAGATTCTTATACTTGATTATATACGGGTATAATAATGTTCACTATTTTTATATTGAATATATAACCAAGCCAAAGTCACCAGACTCATCCACTATACTAGGCTCATGAGAAACTTGTATCTTTGCAGCTTGAAAAAAAACAGATGGAACAAAAATATTATGCCACTTCTGGGAAGCATATTGAAAGTTTTAAAATACAATATACCTCTATCGGAGCTGACCTTCAAAAGCGTGACGTCACTGTGAGAGGTTGTTATAGAGAAGGGAGACTGTTAAAGCCTTGGGTCATAACTCAGGAAGCTGGAGCTCTGCTGCTGAGACCCAGCTTTGAGTGTGTGAATCTGTCATCATCTCTGTCTTCAACACAGACATGGTGAACGAGACTCAGCACACTCACACATTCATAGACAATTGGGACCTAGGTGGACAACCAACAGTTTAACTAGCATGATCCCCTAGGTAGGACTAGATGATCTATTTGCGTCTGGTTATTGAACTATTCTAGGGCCCAGGATAGAACCATAGTATTTCCAAAGGGCTCGTTGATCTCACAGGAACAACACTTTTTTTTTTTTTTCTGGACACAGAACTGTTTCTTTACCCTTCTTTACTCTATGAAGAAAAAGGTCACATTCGTTTCTGTGTTATCAGATACCAACAAGTAAAAGTAATGTTTTCTTGAGTGTGTGCCCGCAAATTCAACCTAAGGGACATTTCCAATGGTCTTATTTTTCTTCTTACATTTATGTTCACAGAGTCCAGCATCATTTCTTCTCGTCAGCATGATCCAGCTACAAAATAATAGTTACTTTCTGTAGTAGACTGTTGAACCCTGGCTGGAGACTCTTTGGCATTAAGAGCAGTGTAGTCAAAGTCAGACTAAGGATGACTCTCTGACTGAAGATTTATCTCATTTATTACTGCCGCTTCTCAGGTGGTGAGGTTTAGCAAAACTTATTTTCCCCCTCTCAGAATTCATATGAATAGTAAACACTCGTGAACTCTCCGACACAAAGTATTACCCTGAGCCATGGTTATGGGAGACAGAAGAAACCAAACACACAACTGCATACCACTCATTGATGGTAACGGTAATCACACAACAACTGGTTTTATTAAATGAGGGGAAGAATTCTCCCCATTTTCCAGGCCTAAATAAAGACACATAAAAGGAAAAGGAAAAGTGACATTAATTCCTCAATGCAAGGCTTTCATTCTTCCCTTTGTGTCTTGTAAGCTCAGCACACTGTCTTCTCAAAGGTAGTTCAGAACAGCCAGGCCTGGAGCCTGGATGTTACAGGTGGGACCTACCTCCAGTACAAAAGGTGGCCATGTCTACAGATCCTTCAGCCTCTGATTCCCAGAGTTTATCACTTATTTTTCCAACTGTGACACAAGCACATTGTATTGACTATTCCCCCAGGACCTTTCAGAAGTACCTAGACCAGGGGACTCAACACCAGCGTGAGGCTTATGCCATTTGCCACATTTGCCATGTACAAAGTCTGCTGTCTGTGAAGCAGAAGTCCCATGTCTTTTCTCAGCAGGTACGAACCTGCAGTGGGCTAAGTGGCTCGTCTTTAATAGGTGAGAAATCTCTTCCTGCTATGCTCCCTCGGTCCTTCTCTGATGATCTGTTCTGTTTACAAGTTTATTCTCTCTGAGCACCTTCGGAAATCACTCCGGCTGCATGTCAACAAAAATGCGTCAGAAGTCCCACTGAAGAGGACAAGGATCTCCCCAAAGATGATCTGCACAAATATATATTGTAATTTTAAATTTTCAACAGTATGCCGAGAACTTCAGTGTGGGAATGTTTAGAAACAATCTGTAAACGTTAAAATTTGAAATCTTGTCTGTTTGTTATTTTGAAACAGGATCTCACTGCCAAACTGAGAGTGACCTGGAACTCCCCTGGGTAGTTTAGGTTAGGCTCCCCTGCTTAGTCCAGGATACACTTGAATACAAGATTCTCTTATCTCTGTACCTTAAGTACTGGTAAAAAATGGTGAAATCTTTAAAAATGAGGATAGTATAGAAGCTTTTGACTTTGAGTTAATTGTTTAACATTAATCTTCTGGAACTTTGTTTCAAATTCTCCTGATAAAAAGATAAGTCTAAAGCTCAACAATACCATTGCTTTGCCTTACCTCTGTGCCTTTTGTTACTTGTTGTCCAGGTCCGGTGGTTTTAAAAAAGAAAACAGAACAATGTCTCCTATATCATTCCAGATTATCATTGTGCCTCCAAAAGACATCAAGTCACCAGTGAAAAACAAAAACAATCCCAAATTAACTGCATCTTGTCTTATTGCTCAACAACAGTCAAAGGATTGAGAAATATGTTTTGGATGAAGTGGTAGCATTCCTTTTCTTATTCCCAACCCATCCCACACAATCTGTAGTTCTTCACTGACCACTGATTGATGTTGGTGTGAAAACTCTCCGACAGTAGACGAGAAGCATGTCTTGGACTTTCTGGTTCTTCGGGCTTCTGTCTAGGAACAAAGCCAGCAATTCCACATACTTAATACTATTCTCTTTGTGAGTAAAAAGAAAGCACAGTCTGCTTGGGCTGCAAGAATACCTACTGTCATCCTCACACAGAATGAGTAAAGCTTGGCAGCTTGTAGAAAAAGCAAGGGCTGGGGCTTTGCCAGGACAAGGAAGAGCAGTAAGTTATTCCTCTGTCTTCCTTCTGTGTTCTTTCATAACTGGGACAAGGATCTGGCAGGACAGTCAGGACAGCTGGTACACAGGACCCAACACAACCCATTTGAGTCAAGTAGTCCACCAGCAACTTATTAAATGCACATTTATTGGTTGCCCACAATGGCAGTGTTGTAGCTGAAAGCCATTGGCTCTGCATGGAAAACTAGAAAGCAAGCAACATACAACTTTGCCCTCCTTAAGCATAATGTCAAATGAGGATCAAATACGTAGCTGTAGGATTAACACATGCTAGTGGACTTTTTAAAGCAAATTAGTTCTAGTCAGAGTGCATGGTTATAGACTTCCAAGAGGTGGTGATATATAAGTTGAAAATTGGAGGATAAATAAACTTTAAGAGAATAAATGATAAGTGTCTGTGAGACAAAGATCCCAGGCACATGTTAGATTGCAGCCCCATGGAAAAAAGAGAGTGACTTACTGATGTGAGCACATAAATACATATACATTTATAGAGTATCAAACCATAAGAAGATAGATATACATGATAGATAGATGATAGGCAGGGAGAAATATTTGCTGTATACATACATATATACATATATATATATATTCTGTATAAAATACATAAGAGGTGGAGTTACAGGAACTGTCTCAGAAGACATATTATCAAATTCATTCCTGTGATCCATTATGGTTATCTCTGAGCAAATGTGATGCTGAGAAGCACATCTGAGAGTCGGGCAAAGAGGAGAGAAAGACTTAATGCTATTTAAGAAGAAACAGCAGCAGGAAGCGTCGACTGAGACTATCAAAGACTGCATTGCAGAGAAGTGGGCACCTGCTAAGCATGCTCATTTTAAGATCAGCCATTGCCCGTACAAAAGTGGATAGTGAGAGTTTTCCTGGCCCAGAAATTTTGGTATTATTACTATAAGATTACTATAAGTCGTCTGTAGAGGGTGATTTTACTTGGTTCCTCGTAAATTTATGTGGGATTCCCCTCTGTATGCTGTGAATGTGTTTTATTCCCATTGGTTAATCTAAAAAAAACAAAAGCTATTTTGTTCTATGGCAGGGCAGTACAGAGATAGGTGGGAAAACTAATCTGAATGCAGGAGGAAAGAAGGCGGAGTAAGATAGACACCATGTAGCTGCCAAAGGAGAAAGACACTGGAACCTTACCAGTTGGCCACAGCCTTGTGGTGATATGTAAAATAATAGAAATGGGTTAATTGAAGATGTAACGGATAGCTAGGAAGATGCCTGAGTCATTGGCCAAACAGTGGTGTAATTAGTATAGTTTCTGTGTGATTATTCAGTTCTTGGTGGCTGGGGAACGAACATGCAGCCTCCTTTTACAATAAGTTTCTCCAGATGACTTTATTTAAAACAAAGGAAAATTAGAAGAAATTTCAAGTTAATGAAAGGGACAACTTCTTTTTCTCCCAAAACTTGATTGTCCAGTTCTCGTGGAAAATGAAACAAACCCTACTTTCTCCGTTGCATTCATGGTCTGTTTTTGTTGTTGTTGTTGCTGTTGTTTTTTTCTTTTATAGATGTGCCCTAGTCAAAAGAATCCTGAATGGCTGGACTGCAGCTCATGGGTAAGAATCTGCTGCACCCATATGAAGAGCCTGGTTTTAATCCTCAGACCCTAAGCAAAAGCACAGTATGGCTGCAAGTGTCTGGAACCCCAGCACAGGAGGGTGGAGGTGGGAGGGTTCCAGGAACTAACTGGCCAGTCAGCTTAACCTAAAATAGTGCGCTCTAGGTCCAGTGAGACATCCTATCGCAAGGGGACAAAGTGAAATGTGATAGGCAGAACACACAGGATCTCCCCCCCACTCTCTCTCTCACCCACACACATACGCATCCACACACCCACATATACACACCCACATACACACACTTACATCCTGTACACATATATGCTCACATCTTCAACTTAGGAAGCATAAAAGCCAAGGTCATATTTTGACATTGCCAATTACAAATGTAAACAAATTGTTTTAATTAATCATGGTTCAGTTTTTATTAACTATAAAATTTAACAAACATACCAACACATAGGACCTTGTAATTATTAACAAAAGGTATTGTCATTATGCGTTTCATTTTTATAAATTAACCATGCTGTTTTTTTTTTCTTGGCTAGACTCTTTGTTGTACATTTACATAGTCACTTATGTCCTCCCCTTTAAATTGCCAGTCACAGTCATCTGTATTTATTGTTTGTAGCTTACATAACACAAGAACTGTAAGCATCCTTGGGTAGGTAGAAGAGTAACTCTGTGATAGGCAGTGAGTGCATAATTTGGCTTGACTGTGAAGCAGAGTGGAGCTCCAGCACCCAAGTTCAGAAGCCTCGAGTCACCATTTAGAAGTAATTTGTGGACTGAAAAGTAGGACCCTAGGCCAAGCACAGTGTTGTTCTGCTATTTGTGGTATTAACTTAAAGGTATCGCTACTTTTCTGAATGTGATATAGCATATTTCTGTTAGCTAAAATGGTTTTAATAACCTGATTTTAATTTGTTCTGGCTTTATACTTATGCAGAATTTTTTAAATTTTCTTTTTGCTTTAACTTGTCTGTGTTGCCTTCATCGTGAGTATCTTGCCGTACTTGCTAGAACTCTGACGTCCATACTTCAGATCCTTTTTAAAGAAAAGAGGTAATGTAGGGATTTATCTCCTGAGAGCAATGTGCATATTCATCTGTGAGTCTCATCACTTGATTTTTTTCTTAGATGGAAAGGCTCGGCCTCAAGTTAGGAACTTAGATAAGACATGTGTTAAATTTTGTTCCCCAGCCTTAAGTTGTCCTTCAGCCTTAAACCTACTTCCTCCATGTTCCTGGGTGAGATGGAGTTAGGAACGTCATACTTCTTCAAAGTTACCTGGGTTCTTGGTTGATTCTACAGGAGCAGATACTGGAGGGTGAGGACCAGGCTGACAGAGGGAGAAGAAACGTCTTCAGGCTCAGGCTGATCTGTTATTCCTACATGCTATTTCTGAGATCATTACCCTAGCAACAACCTTTACCCTAGCAACCTTCTTCATGGCAACCCCAGCAGTACCTTCCTATAAGCCCGATTAGGCCCGGTTTGCAAATGCCAAGGCTGTCACCTCTGCCTCAGAACTATCGCCCTAGGCTGCAATTTTGAAAGTTTCCTATCTCTCCAGTTTTTAGCCCGCATTCTTGGGGTGGCAGCTGCTTTTGGAAATTTTGTCTCTGTGGTAACTCTGGTGCTTGTCATTTCAGTAACCCGACTCACCACTTCTTCAAAGTTACCAGTTCTTCATATTAAATTTTCTGTGTGTACTTGACATGCTTTCCGCCTCCTAGGAGGACATGGTGAGATACAGACTTAACCGGTCTCAGATACCCATTAGCTTCCTGTTTACGTATCGATACTTTTCTACATTCTCTAGTCTTCTTTGAAATGCAGGTTGAACTGAAAGCTTTATTACTACTACTACTAAGCCGTACTGCCAGCCCTTGATCTAATTTTTATGCTTTGTGCTGCTCTTTCTAAATGCTAGCATTTAAGAACGTCTTGAAGTTTTCATCTGGTCTCAAAGACGGTATAAAGAAATAACCTGCTTTTTTTGTTCACCTAGCTTTGACCAGATGTCTCAGGCTCTGGGCTTCAGGTGGATTATATAACTTACTTCTCACTGGAACTGTGGAATGGGGACCATAGTGATTAGCATCATCTCACAGCCGTAGAAAAACTTGTGGATGATATCACACTCAAGGACAGAGCTGAACGAACGGGGTTTGAACCTGTGTTATCCTGTAAACCAAACGCTTTGACTTTTTCTGTCTCAAAGGTTGTTTCTTTCTCCCTGAATTCAACTGAAAATGGTAGTGGAGCCAAACTGAGAGGTGAGATGAGAGCTCTCTTTTCAGTTCCATAACCTGTTTTAAAAATTGGGTTGTTTCCTTGAACCTTAGTCTTTTGAGCTTCTGTGTTACTCTGGAGATCAATCCCCATTCAAATGACGATCTATCAAAGATTCTCTCCAACTCTGGGAGCTCCTTTCACGTACAATTGGTTGTTTACTTTGCTCCACAGAAGCATTTTGGTTTACATGGTCCCACCCATCAGTTGTTGGCCTTAATCCCTGAGCAATGGAGTCCTGGCTCTTTCCTACACTCGAATCTTGTGTGACATTGCTTATGTTTTTTTCTCATAGAGTTCAGCCCTTCATTTTCATGCTGAGGTCTTTGATCCATTTTGAGTTTTGTCTAGAGTGGTAGATATGGGTCTAGGTTCATTTTTCTGCATGTTGCAGGTACATTGCATACATGTATGAAATTGGCAACAAATAAAAAGGCAAAAAGCTGGGGGAAAAAAGTTCAGTTGAACTCAGATCACAGTTAAAGATGGTCTATAGTGGTGATCCTCTGCTTAGGGTTCCTTTTTACAAGATATGATGTTAGATGAAGTTGCATGCTTATGACATTTGACCAGTATCATATATGTATGTATAATATTTAAAACCCTATAAGGAGTTAGCCACACTGGGGTTTATTTTTCATTCTCCTCTTTCTTATTTTTGTGTTCCAGCAACTTAGATGCAATGGCTGTTAGGACATGGACATGACAGATAAATCTAGGAGGAGAGTTTCCTATAGACAGCTTTCAATCCTGGTTCCTCTTTGTCCATATTTACAGTCTATAATAAAACTCTGGCTCCAACCTTAGTCTAAAATGTCAATTTGAAAGATAACAAATTGTCTCAACTGGCAGGTAATTATGAGATCAATGTGGGACTTGGACATCTCTAATAGGAATAGGGCCTCAAGACCCAAGAGAACTTCAACTGTATCTTCGAAGCTATGTCCTCTGATGATCAGAATGCACCTTCCATGAGGTTACAGTTAGGTTCTTTCTCTCTATATCAGAAACCATGATGCCAGGGCATTTTCTCACATGTGTGTACTAACAAAGGTTCCTCATCCCTAAAAGACCTCAGCTTCTTTACAATCTCATTTACACAGTGATTTAATCCCATCATCCATGTGGGTTTTTCTAGGGGATCATGAGGCTCACCCCTTGGGAAAGAATGCACTACAATGGCACTATAAACCTAGTCAAAAGCCTGTGGGTGGTGAGGGTGTGGTAGGGAACACAGTACCACTGCTTCCCTAAATGCCCATGGTGTCAAATTGTCTTCTAAATATTTAAGTTGAAAGCCACAGATTTACTTTGCCTCTCAGCCTGCCTCAGAGAAACTTCTTGTTGCAGAAATGAATGCTAATGCAGAGACTCATATCTAGTTAAAGTGCTGAGAAGGAGTGACCGATGAGTGTTTATCATCATCATCATCATCATCATCATCATCATTATTATTATTATTAATCGGGAGGGAGTTTTTAGTGATCCTTTCAGAAGTTCTGAATTTACATCCTAAAAACCACCCACATTTATTCTTCAAACAGCTTTATATAAAAATGTAAACTGAGAGAGAAGTTTATTAGCATTCTGTTTCCTAGGTAGCAGTGGGGGGAGCGGGGGGGGGTTGGCTTATGTCACGTCTTCCTATCTATACTTATTTTGTCACATCTTCCTAACTATGCCTGCTCTGTCACATAGACTGAAAAACATCTTTTCCCCAGGCGACCTCCTAAATCACAATAGAAGGAGCAGAACAACATTAGCATATCCTGACCACTTGCTTTGGATGGCATCAGGTTGTCTCACTATCAAGGGCTAGGCGACCACCTTCTGTGTGGAAGGTGCAAATTGTGTTTTGCCAGGTCACTCAGAATTCTGACTGCCAAACAATGTAGGAATAATCCGGCCTCTACAATCTTAAGTGGGATGTCTATACCTCCCACTCACCTCTCCAGAACTGAGAACATCACAGAAGAGAGGATTAACAGGATGAAAGTGATAGAGGACGTGAAGAATGACTATTAGACACCATTTAGATATAGCATTGCAGTTGCACCTGGTAACACATAATAGCTATGGATACCTGCATAAACATGGACCCTCCAATGTTCCATCATGGATACAAGAGGTGTACATGAGCCCCCATCCCTTTCTAAAAAGCTAATGACTGTGAATGGCTTCTCTCTCTCTCTCTCTCTCTCTCTCTCTCTCTCTCTCTCTCTCTGTGTGTGTGTGTGTGTGTGTGTGTGTGTGTGTGTGTGTGTGTGTGAGATTTTCTTTAATAATGAAGTCAATCACTGAGCAGGTAGGAAGAAAGGGTTTACAGGAAAGAGAAGGGGAAAACCAGAGGGGAAAGAGGTCAATGTATTCACAATATACTGTATATATGTGCAAAGTTGTCAAAGGGGAAAAAGGAAATACTCTGGAACAAAATCCAGCCCACCATGATTTGAGAGAAAAAAAGGGTCACCAAGAATATTCCACCTCTTCATAAATATTCATACAATTTTAAATTCAATAATGCAGAATCCGCTGTGCTGCCCCTCTCCCTGTTAGGGAGGGACCACTGTAATCTCTTTTTATAGTGCTTGCATTGCTTTGCTAAATAAACTTCTACCTAAACTGCCTGTGTCTCTCAACTGAATCCTTTCCTTCAAGAAAACAAGACTGAGGGACTCCCATAACAAACTAACTATACCAAACACCCTTGAGTGTAGACACACTCAACTCTGTCCAGTTCTAGAACCTTTTTCCTCTAAATGTACCACAAACATCAACAAGGTCCTAGACATAGTGAGAGCACAGCTAAAAGAAGATGTTAAAACCTTTCTGGGAAAGAAGGTCAATCTCCATGCCTGTTGTAAATTTCATTCAGAGGTAAAGAATGACCTGCTAGACTTAATTTTCTGCTGAGCAGTGGCATTTAAAAGGGATGCCACTTGAAACATACTGGAACCAGTTACTGGTATCTGTTTCTCCAACAAGATATCATCTCAGAGCAAATAAAAATGATCTCCAGACAGCAGCTACTTTTAGAGGGAATTGAAAAGGAGAAATTAACACAGGGACCACAGGGGCAAAAATCACAATGTGTCAAGATATTCAAAACGTACTAAGTGACTTTTTGATATTTTCCCTTCCCTCTAAACGAGATGAGTAGAGGGGAAAGAAGGTTTGTCATTGTTCTTTGGGTTTTTTGTTGCTGAGTAAGTAGAAAGAAGTGGAAAATGAGGTTCTTCCAATTTCAAACTGTTTCAATATGGTTGCTCACATGCCCTACAGAGAATTCCAGAAGGCATGAACCCAGTCACAAATCGCTACACATCAGCATTTTGCATAAAAAGAAAACATCCATATCTGACTCAAGCAACAATGAAATCAATACAAAAACATTTCCAGAGAAGTCCTGCAGGTTTTTTTTATGTGTTTTCAGCTATTATTTCCTGCAAAAAAATCTTCTGACTGCTTAATAAATCAACTTTAGAACCACAATCCCTAAAGGTCCATGATTTTCTTTATCATTGCCTGGGGAGCCCCCTGAAGACACAAGATGGCATTTGTTTTCCCTACTGCTTCCGTCCTTATTAGATGGTTTATCTCTGCTGGGTTTTTTTGATGTTTTTGAATACATGGGTTAATTCATATCTTACAGCCCCTTCCAAAGCTTGCAGAATGCCATAAAAATGAGCATCTGACCCACTTGGAAGCCAAAATACTGCACTCAGCCCTCTGGCTCAGGAGAAAACATTTCAATATGTGACCCACAGGCCACATGCATCCTGTGATGACTATGAATGCACCCCAGCACAGAAGACCAAATTTACTTCAAATATAACTAGATATTTTGGCAATGTGAAGTCTGTTTGCATGGTTCTCAAATGTGAGTCTTGTAGATGGTGTTGCCTCCCAATGTCAAATGTTAGAATCTACCTGGACCTCACAATGAGTAGTATCAAGTCCCTTCATCATCTGCCTTTCAGGGGACTAGCTATTGAAGGTCTCAGCTACCCATGTGCCTTAGTTTGGATGCTCCAGAGTAAACTTGGAAGCACTTCATAAATGACGAAAGATAAAGTAAAGGTCGTATTTATTCACCATCAAGAAATCCTAAGTAACCTTTAGAATTTCAATAGTGTGGAAATCTATTGCTCTGAATTTACATAGATAATGTAATATCTGAAAATTAACCCTGGTTTTGAAAGTTGCTTACTCATGAAGGTGAGAAGTTAATATTAGATGAGAGAAAGAATGAATATTTTCCTCTTGATATCATAGTAACTCTGACCGGTGAGATGAGTACAACAGAAAAAACAATTCCAATGAGTAGGAGAGGTTAAAGCCCACAGACTTAGGGGCTAGAAGCCGTTCTGCCTAAAACACCAAGTTCCTCTGCTGTAAGAATTCCTACAACCAGTAGCCTTTAAGTTACCTGCCCATTTGGGCGTGGCCTTTTAAATTATATTTGCCGATGTAAAGCATGTGTCCAGCCTCTGTTCCTGTGGCATGATTCGTTTCTTGTTTCCCATACATGCACAGGACTGTAATCTGTGAGTCTACCCCTAAATAAATAACCCCCTATTATATTCAATTCTGAGCTAGTGTGGCATTTCTTTTAAGCATCTGTCTCCATTCCTCTACAATGACATTCCTCTACAATATAGATATATTGTCTTTGTATTAAACGAGCTAAGCAACTTTCCCTTGTATTCTAGTCTTCTTTTGGAAATAGAAGATTAGGACAAGAGAATAGCAAGAGCCCATATAAATGAATATTTTAAAAGTATGGATAGGGTAACACCTCAGTCTTCAAAATATGTATCTGTTATCATTACTAGTATTTCATTAAACTACAAAACTTTTAAATACTGAGGATTTGTTTTGTTTATATTTAGATTTTTTTAAATTACAAAGCACCCAGTAAACACTTACTCAGAATGTGTCAAATTCTTTGGTATTTGGTATTGTATTTAAGCTGGAGGACTACATAGTGGACTACTGGTGCCAGAGAATTGTCTGTATTCTGTCAATCATGTTTTAAATAAATGCTGATTGGTCGGGCAGGAGATATAGGTGGGGAAACCAGACAGGAAGTGGAAATGATGCAAGGAGAACAGGAGAATTCCAGGAAGGAGGAAGCTGATTCCTCCCACTCCTGCCCAGACGACCGAAGCAGCAGGATGTGATCTGCCCAGCTGAAAAGGTACTGAGCCACATGGCTAACATAGATCAGAAAAATGGATTAATCAAGATGTGAGCGTTAGCTAATAAGAAGCCTGACCTAAGGGGCCAATCAGCATTATAGCTTACAGAGAACTGTGTGTGATTTTTCTCTGGGACTAAATAGCTGGGGAGCCGGGCAGGACAGAAATCCAAACAAGCCAGCCCTCATCATGTTACAGGCTACATAATGGGCAAATTAGCCAAGTTTCATACTTAGTCTATATGAAAATTAAACACATAAGCATATATTTATTGAAAAATAATATGATCGAGCCAGACTTACATAGACCTAATCTACATAGGAAGTAGAAAAAGACAAGATCTCTTGAGTAAATTGGGAGCATGGGGACCCTGGGGGAGGGTTGACGAGGGGAGGAGAGCCAGGGAGGAGAGAAAAATGTAGAGCTCAATAAAAATCAATTACAAAAAAAGAAACTTCAGTCAGGCATGGTGACAGATGCTGATAATCCATCACTCACAAGACTGAGTGGGAGGATGGTTGTGAGTTCAAGGCCAGCTTGGACTATATAGTAAGCTGCCAGCTTAGGATACATAGCGAGATGCTGTCTCCAAAAGCAAAACTAAAAACAAAACAAAGCAAAAAGTCAACAATTAGAATAAACACAAAACAAAGAAAGTACAGGTCACTGCAAGGCCATTATCCTGTTTCCAAAGCCCCATTCTGAGGCCAACAGCTCCATTACAATTTTTTTGATCAGTACCCGCCCCTCCACACAATGACTACAAGAATTGGTATACTCATTTGCTGCATCCCATCCTTTCTAGTCTTAGAGCTATTTGTGTATAATTCTTAAAAACCAAAAGCAATGAAGTCCGTAAGCTATTCTTCAAAACTTAGTTGAATACTTTTGCTCATAGTAGGTTCACAGGAAATTTGTGCAAGAAAAAAAACTGTATGAATTAATGCTAGTAAGTTTCACATTGAGATAGGTAACGTGGTCTTACAAAGAAGCACATAATATTCTTTCTTGAGAGGCTGAGGCAGGAGAATCACCAGCTCAAGGCTTTTCTGAGCAACTTAGACCCTGTTTTAAAAGTTTCAAGTTAAAAAGTGAAACAAGGGTGTGAGGTGAAGGTAGAACACAGTCACACAGCAATTGTCTAGTATGAGTCAACCCATGCTTCAAAACCCAGCACCTCCCCCACACAAGAGAGATCCTCTACGATGTCAAGCTCATTGTAGCCTCATAAGATATACATATTTTCAAAATCATAGATTGCATAAAAGTCAAGGATTCAGAGACTGCATCTTCAGATGTCTTAGCATTTAGCAGGTACCAGATAAAGTTCCGAATGGAGAGTATTGGAGACTCAGTCTTCAACTGCTGTTGAGATTTGGGTTGCAGTATGAAAAATCTTTAAGAAATGCTA
Organism: Myodes glareolus; assembly: GCF_982192425.1. NCBI lineage: Eukaryota > Metazoa > Chordata > Mammalia > Rodentia > Cricetidae > Myodes > Myodes glareolus. The sequence goes on from NC_142039.1 coordinate 56,062,653, forward strand.
AATTATTAAAGCATGAATGTGCATGATCTTGTTATTATCTGTTAGGAAGACACTTTTAAGGGATGTCATGTATATTGTTGCTTTTTAGATGAGTATGAAGATTCCTTCAAAATAGATTAAATAGATTTATTTTCAATTAGGACCGGGTGTGTGCATGTGCGTGCATTCGTGCATGTGGTGTGTGTATGTGTGTGTGTGTGTGTGTGTGTGTGTGTGTGTGCAGGTACTGTGAAAGGCCAGAAGTTGTTGTTAATCTCTCAGAGCTGGAGATACGTATGCTGCCTGATGTGAATGCTCAGAATCAAACTCAGGATCTCTGCAACGGCATTGTACATTCTCAGCTGATGAGCTATTTGTCTGTTTCAGAAAAAGCCCTTTAGTGAAACTAAAAGGGAATCATAAATCATAAATCATGAAGTGCCCCATACTCACTCTTTTTAAGTTACTTGAATGAAGTATGGGCATACTAGTAATATAGTCTTCACAAAAGATTTTGCATCAGACATTTAAAAATACACAGTGTGTGAAGGAACAGAATATGAAACTGAGCGCGCTGAGGAATGAATGTGTCTGGCTCTCTGTGTGATGATGACACTTTCCTTCGTGCGGGGTGGACTGGGTCTGCATGGGAAAGCTCAGAAACTCACAGGCCACTGGGGGACCATGGAGCTGCCTGGCAGAAAGCTTGGAGCGGTAGGGATGCTATTGTGTAAAGTTGCAACAGTAGGGACAGGGAGAAGAATGGAGGTTCACAAAGGAGGTCAGATCCATCAGAGAGTCAGACGCACAATACTGGAGGACAAACTACAGCTTTGGCTAGTGAAGGAGAAGTGATGGCCACACAAAGGCAGGTTTCTGATCTTCATGCCGGCGCGCCTGAGGGTACTCGGCAGTTTGGGGAAGGAAGACTAGGGAACAGTTGATAAACATGATTAGACATGTTGACTAACCTGCCTTGAAGCTATGCCAAATAGAAGAACTCAGCAAATTTTGAAATTTAAAAAGTGATCTTAAAGTTTTTGAGGAACTTTTACTAATCATACAAGTCAATGTGATATTTTAAAACAAACATGCCACCTTCACTGCCATATCTGGGACAATTGCTCTCGTCTAACCATCACTTTATGCCTGGAACCCCAGTTCCCTTTTCTAGAACTTCATAAAGCATGGCCTAGACTGCTGTAAAGTGGAGTTTCTCTGGTATGCTGCCTCCCGTTAGACCCCACCTACCTTTCCGGACAAGTTATGTTTATTCTTGTTATCTACCCCCACCTCCGCCAAGCTTCCCGACCTCTAGTAACTACTATTCACATTGAGATCACCGTTTTCCCATGCCAGGTGTCCGTCCCAAAGTCATGTTCCTTGCCAGTCAAGTGCCCTACCGTGAGTCCCATCTCAAGCCTTTTCAGATCAGCATTTAAACTCTGTGCTCTAACTATTGAAACGGGTTGTTTTACAGGAAAACAAATACTGAGCCTATACTGCTCAGTATTTCCTAAAAATGGGTTGATCACCAATGAATCTGCATCTGAAGGACATACATCCCTTCCACTGCACTGTTACAGCCAAGGACAAGACAATACTGAGAGAGTCGGTACTGGGTCATGTAGTGGCATGGAGATCTAAACTCTCAAGACAGGAGTGAATGCCAGGGTTAGAATTTCCCCTCTGTCGTTTAGTTGAAAAGTATGAACATCATTTAAGTTCTAATGCCGTAGCTTCCTCAGCTGTAACATGGAATCACTACTACTTCTTAGCCCCCATTTTAGTATAATGATCTTAATGATCCTCAGCACAGATTGAGGCCGGTGTGGATGCTCACTGAGAGATTATGCCTTGGGCAAACGTAAGAACGTGTCCTCTTTGTCAGGGTGCGTTGTGTCTTCATGGACTAAAGCATTTAGACCTTACCTGTGCACCAAACAATAACAACACCACTCTGTTTTTCAGATTAGTTCAAACAGCTACTAAAATAATTAGCCAGGGCTTCTAAATAGCTCTCTCGCCAGCTGAAGGTGTATGCCATCAAGCCTGATCACATGAGGTAGCCCTCATGGTGGAACACAATAAACATCTACTTCTGCTCTATCCTCTGGGTGGCAATGCAGCAGTGAGGCACTTCCTGTTATTAGTACTCTTTTGTGCATTTTTAGCACCTTTATAAGTGTTTTTTTAAAAAACATGTTTTTGAAAGGTGTCTAATAAGTAATAAGTAGAAAAAAAAACTCCTCCATTAAACCTATTTTGTGATGCATTCTCTTCTTACCTGCAGTTTAGAGCGCTCATTTTTCTTGTTGGAAGGGTGAAGGCATTATAATAAAAGAAAACATGTAACCTAATTTTATTTTGTGCTCATTTATTAAATACCCTTCAGGTTGTATATGAAATAGCCCAACAAGGTAATTAAGTCACTAATTTAAAAATCCAGTAAAACCTCATGATAGTATTGGTATTTCTAGATTAGAGTGGTGTCTGGTATATGCTCTGTGTCATAGCAAAGCACTGTTGAAAATGCTGGAATAATTACAATGAAAAATTTGGAATGTGGGAATCAGAGCCAATGTGTTGAATTTGTCATGGATATGGGGGTCAGGCAAGGACATAACCTATAGTAAAGGGGTTGGGTTTCCCAAAAAGAATCTGCATTTCCCACAGAGACTGGAGAGAGTGAGGTTAAGTACTCACATGGGCAGAAACTACACACAACCCCAGAGAAAAATGGTCAGCCCATGGCCTCTGATCACAAAAAGCTACCCATCAGCAGAGGAGCTGTTAAGGACAGGTTGCAACTAATTAACCCTGGACGAAGCACTTAGTCATGATAAATGGCAGCTGTCTATGTCAGAAGCAACAACAACAAAAAGAAATCTTCCAGTTTGGGTGGGGTGAGGGTGACACCAGGAAAGACTCACACAGAGGTGTTATATACCATGCAGTGACTGAAGAGTCTCTTAGGCTAACGCAGACATTGACTCTGAGTAAGCCAACATCTGTAATACAGTCCATTCAAGTTTCTCTCTTAAATGGAACTAAGGATAAATTCCTGAGGAACCTTTGCTCATTGTTTTTCAATGAATTCTCTTATGCTGGAGAATACCCATGCTTTAGGCAAAGAAGATTCACACTTCCATCCTGTTTAAGACATCTATGTGCCTTTTGACTGACCCAAATCTCCACAGATCTTTTCTAACCCACTCTAATCTCAATGTGGAAGATCAGGGAACAAGCTGTGCCAGGACAAGGCCGACTATGGAGCAACAAGGGGAGTCTGAGGATGTGGTTCTAGACACAGCAGCATTTATTTTGGTGGGAATGGAACGGAATGGGAAGAGGTGAAAGACAGATTTCCAGTCAGACCTAGATATGGTGTAGCGTCTGAGTCCACACCATCCTGGATCAGAAACCTTGATGCATCTCCTGCAAATGCAATGTCGTAGCAAGCACTGTGCCTGAAAAAGAAAGGAAGGAAGAAAGGAAGGGAGGGAGAGAGGGAGGGAGGGAGGGAAGGAAAAATAAAGGAAAGGAAACAAGGAAGAAAAAGAAAAGAAAAGAGAAAGAAAAAAAGAAAAAAAACATTTAAAACAGTAGCACTGGACATGGAATTTTAATCTTTCCACTACAGGTAAACCAGATAGCCAACTTCTTTAGGTTAGAAGAAAGATGGGCATGGCTTAGTGCACACAGCTTCACTTGACTTATGGACCATTCTTACATCTCCTAAGCATGGACTCTAACTCTGTGTATGCTTAGAAATGACATAGCTGCAGATTCAGTCAGAGATTTGGTGTAGATAAATGACTATCGAATATATCTCTGCATAGAGAGTGATTCTTTATTCACATTTAAATAGTTAAACACAGCAAGGGAGTTGATCAGAGAGGAATCCTGGGTTCTCTGGGTGACCCTGAGGTGAACCAGCTCAGGTATCAGAGGGTAGGATACACTTGATGTTCTGTAAGCTCAGCCCCAGCTCCACCACTGTCTAAGTAAAATATTTATGTATCAGATAACTTGGGTGGGCACCAAGGTTTCCTATTTCACATCTGCTGGGATTATTATAGGTACAAATTTTCCTAACTCAAGGACAAAATCACTAATATTATCTTTGATCCCCTTAATTTAGTAAATTAATTTACAAACCTAGCCAATTACTAATGATAACGTTAAGGTTTTTGTAGGATTACTGCAATAACGCGAGTGACGTTCTGCTAAGTTGGCAGTCTTCCCTTTCATATAAACAACTTCAGCATCGCTTCTATACTTTATGATCCATAATAAACAACTTAACCCAATTTAGAAGAAATACCTCTATGGTTGAAATTTGTATTTATGAACTCAAACAGGGGTTTCAGACTCAAAATTTGGTATATGAAGAAGGAAGAACTACTAGAAGCCTCTAAACAGAAACTTGTATCCACCCGTAAGTTTGATAATTTGACCAGGGTGGTGCATAATTGGCTGAACATCCATAGTTAAGGCAAAAGTTGGGAATTTTGGACAAATATTTAGATGTTGCATATTTGAAGATGAGAAAAATGGTATGATTAACTAGACATATATGCCAAGTTGGTTTTTGTTTGAGCTAATTATTGACTTTTTAGTACATACTTATATGAATTATATTTTGCCTAATAGTCTTGGCATATTAGTAATTGTAGGAATTAATTGGTAAATATAAAAGTTTCCTGTTCCTGTCAGCTGTATTTTGTTATTCCATAAAGAAAACTAATCCCAGGAACTTAGGGTAAGTGCTGATATTTCGAAGCCAAAAGCACAGAAAAAAAAACATGAATAAAAAAACAATCTAATTACTTTGAGAAGAGCTGTTTATGATTGTATTCTTTAAAAAAAATTCATGTTTAAAAAGAAGCAATAGAATCAAAGAATTCATATAAAAATCATCAACCAATGGAGGGTAGAATGTTTTAGCTTTTATCCCATGTTTAAAGACAGGCAATATAGTTTCCCGTGAAATGTGGAATTTTTAGCCAGAAATACCAGCACATGATGAATGAGATATGCCATTTATTGTTAATTATACTTAATTTTCTGGGCCTTGTTTTCCTCAGCCATGAATGGCTTAGTATTTATAGAGTTGTGAGAAATGTGTGAAATGATACACGGATGCACATGAACCACTCTGATACACACAGGAGCTTTGTGGAGAGAGAACTGTCTTCGTTAGAGTTGTCTACTATTAGTTGATATTGATAGGCTATCAGTAGTGAGCTACTTTTGATAAAAATTTAGTTGATGTCCTGTATTTGTAAGAGAGGGGAGAAGGAGGGAGGGAGAGAGAGAGAGAGAGAGAGAGAGAGAGAGAGAGAGAGAATAAGCATTTGGGGTGCCACAACCATCACGTGGAGAACAGAGAACAGCATTTAGGAGTCAGTTCTTGCCTGTATCATTGTTTTCGGGATCTGAACTCAGGCCCTCAAACTTCCATGGCAAGTCTCTTTTCCACTGAGTCATCTCTCTGGCCCCTGATAGTAAGATTATATAGCAGTGCCTGGAAGCCCTGATTTATGCTATTTGAAATGCACGCATAGACCCAGAATTCGATTTAATCTGTTTCATTTTACTATGACTTCCACACACACACCCCCATCGTGTGTGTTCTATGCACACGTGTATGTGTTACTACTCATTTAGAACTTAGAGGCGAGGAAGGTTGTGGAATACCCTCGTCTATCTCTCTCCACCTATTCCCTTGAGAAAAAGTCCATCATTGAACCAGGATCTTAACATTTTGGCTTGACTGGTTGACAAGCCATCTCCATTGTCCCCAGTACTTTTTAAAATGTTTAACCCTTGGGCTTCTTCTTTCTTGGTGACTTTACATCCTTGTCCTTGGGTTTCATCTCCTTTGATGACTTTACACCGTGTTTCACTGAATTTTGTACAGGCCTCCTAAAGTCAGTTCGGGACACACAGGATTCTTAGTTTTTGTTAAAGTTTTTACAAAAAAAAAAGGCAATGATAGTAGTTTTGGAAGACATTCACCAACAAACAGCACAAAGTTGCTTCCTTTCATCCACTCTGAGAATGTTTACAAGGCTTCTTCCAGAGATTTTTGAACTGAAATCCAGAATCCACTGATTCAAAACCTTTCCACGGCAATTCAAGTTACATATTCATCCCTTGGCAATGAGCAAAAAGCCAATTTTCAGATTGGCAAAGCAGGTATGACTTTCAAAAAATTGATGAATGATCTATGAATCACCCTAATCGTGCATCCTTGCTTCCTTACTTTGTTGCTGCTGGTTTGGTGCTTGTGTTATTTCAGCGTTTCTTGTGCATGTTGTATGGCCTGTTTGCAACATTGGATCATTGATAACTTTTTGGCTAGTACTTTCCATTTTACAACGTGAACACACACTACTTCAGGTTAGTCACACTGGAGTAGGTGACCCTGGAACACGCAAGGTTAGCCTTCCTGCTGGAAAGGAAGCTGTCTAGGGGTTGAGTCACAGATGACTTGTTGACAGGGTGTTGACAAGACTGCTGGAGATGAACCCCACTCATCACCAGTGTGCTCAGGTTTATCCGTTGTGCTTCTGCCCCTTTCTTTCCTTCCCTTGGTATTTGTTACTGCGATCTGAAGCAAGCATACATTTGGATTACTGTGAATTTTTACTGCCTGGAAATAAGAGAAAGTTTCTTCCTAGGTGGGATTCATTCTCTGTTCATTATAAGTCAAAAATGAATTAATAGAGGCCATTAAAAAAAAATCCGGTCCATGCTAAGGTTATAATTCCTCAGGGTGCAACTTTCAACTTTGATTAATAATAATGGCTCAAAAGTAATGAGAACAAAGTCTAAAATGTTATGATGGAAGGGATATTTTTAATCTTCACAAATTATAAGTTGTTGTTTCCCCGAAAGCACAGTGCGTCATGTAAATTGTAGATGAGAAATGGGATTCCAACACTTCCCTACCGTCTGCCTTACTCGTTAGCTGCTTGAAACAAATCCCATCAAATGATTTACCTTTGACTCTGGTAATTAAACATCCCTGGTAATGAAGGGGTCACGGCCATTTTGAGAAAGGGACGGCAATGCAAGAGGTATTACCTTTAGGAGTTCATGAGTCTAAAAGTCAGCATAATAAAACATCACAGTCTCTAAGGGAGCTCATGGAAATATGTTACCTTAGCAGTTAAGTGGATAAATGACTTCCCTGCTTATATAGACTTCTGTGCAGTTCCTGCATACATCATGCAAATATATATTTACTAAGGAGACCTCAAAACTTTGCTTATTTAAAAAACATATTAAATAAATTATCTTGGTTCAGAAAATTACATTGGCACTGCCAGATTAGCCTGTGGTATATTATTGAAATAGATAGTCTATACTTCCATGAGGAATGAATCTGCTACTTCCATAACTTTAAAAAATGAGTAGGAAGAAAATCAAAATATCCCTGCTCCTATATTATGCAAACAGAAACTCAGATGGCTTTACATCATGCTAAATGTTTCTCCCCCACCACCAGCCAGCCTCTTTGTGGGAGAGGGGGCTAGCTTAAAGAATTGTTTAAGGAGAAAATGAATTTATTTCTTTAATATGACACAAGCAATTCTTCTTTAAAATCTAAAAAATATCTAAATCAGTGTCACAATGAGTCGTGGAAGATAGCTCAGCCAATCACAGACCGCTCTTCCATTTGCAGCACGGGTGGACGACGACTTTAAAGTGAGAATGGGAATGTCGTGTCCTGCTCACCTGCATACCGTGTTCTTTTAGAGCCTTTAAAGACGAGCATCAATACCAGCTTGAAGACGCTAAGGGAATGGGTGCACCGAAGTGAGCCTGAGTGTTAAGTTAATCGCCTTCGTTAGGAGCAGTGCAACCTATTAAGAGCCTTGAACGTGTGAATGGGTAAGACTAGAGGACGAGGCGAGGGCCAGACCGATTTCATTCAGAATAAAATCTCGCAAACATATAAACTACTTTGAAAGCCGCCCTCTCCTCTTTCCTCTCCCTTCTGTTCGTGTGCTCACAAATGACCCAGTTTACTAACACGCGAGCTGCTGTCCTCTGGTTTGTGTGTTTCTCTTCAGCAAAGGGAGACCGCAAAAGCATCCGCACAAAGAAACCGAGAGGCTGCTGTAATCAGTCAAGTTGGAAGCTGACACACTTCTTAGAGTTCTGCTTGCCAAAAATAGGATTTCATCTGTTCTGGATTTTTTTTTTCCCCACCTGAACCAGTTAGTAACTGTAGTGAAATGCCAGGCTTTGAGAATGCTGGCCTGGGGAGCCTGAGGTTTCGGTAGGTGGCGCTTCAACACAGCCCACCTGCCTTGGCTTCCTGGGGCTCTGATTGCTAATACCTGTAGTGCCTCAAAGACAGCTTGGCCCAGTTTGCCTAAACTACAGCTAGGCTCCATCTTAGGCAAGAGAGGGTAAATGTGGGTTAAAATAATAACAACACAAAAAACTATTCAGAAAAGACACAAATAAAACCCATCGTGTTTGGTAACTGTCTTTACACCTGTGCACATGTGTGAATGGACAATCATACCTGTATCAGCTCTGCCTCTTAAGCTGAACGCCAGTGTAAGCGGATTTTAAAATGTCAATGATTTGTAAACTTTATTTTAGGGGAAAATCTGTGAAGCGTCAGTAATTTTTAGCTTCTGATTCTTATCTTTGATTGGGTTTTGGAGTCACGCTATATTTTTTGTGTCATTTTCCCCCTAAAAAGTCGTCCTGAAAGATTTTAATGCTTAGGGGGTTTTCTTCCCAGATATTTACCTATTTAGATAAATGGCCGCATGAAAGCGGCAGTGTTTCTGTGTCTTAGAAATAAAAGTCAGTAAAAGGGGTTATCTCCAGCAATGTTCCCTAACACAGCTATAAATTGACATAAACCAGGATGATTAAGTGGACAATAAGCTACGTGTCATTGGCAAACAGGAATAGCGACGCCTGGAGAGAAATACGCTCTAAAGGGATTCGCTGTGCTAGGAAAGATCCCTATGGTCCATTGACCTAAAGATATCTGCGAACTTCAGCCAAGAGAAGAGGGAGGGATGGGGAGAGGGCTGCAACCCCAAGAAGCCCCGTGTCGTATCTGCTGGCTGACTAGCGCCTGACAATTCCTTTACCCCAACATCTTATCCTGAAACTCCACAGAACACTGTTTCTGCTGCTTCTGACTGTTGTGTAATCACATAATGCTGGACCGATCACTTTTAAACAGACGGGTTAGAAGGAGACTTTTATTTCTTCATTTGAAAATGCTATGAAATAGGAAAATTCTCTGAGCTATCTTTACGATTCTATCTTTGTCTTTCAGTCTACTGCTTTGGATTAAATTAATTTAAACACACACACTTTAAAGTTACTAGATAGAAAGCAAACAAATAGAAGCCCCTTGCACAATTATTATTTGACATGTTTGGCTAGCTTGGCATGAACAATTATATATGAAAGTGTGGCTTTGGGAGCACAGGTAAAATAAAATCAACAAAAGTGTAAATGAAAGAAATAAAAATGGTTTGTTGCCTCTGAATTATATGCTGTCTGTTCTGTTATTTGTAGAACTTTAAAATGTTAACAGAAAGGTACATTTTGAGTTATATTATATTTCTGAAGACTTTTCAAAGAACGAAGCATGGTGAATTCTAGAATAATCAGTGGTTCCAACATTGAACATGATTTTCCTTCTTTAATGGAAAAACATCACAAAGAAACTGTCAGCTACATTCTCACAATTCATCTGGATTTCCTGATAGGATTATACCTATTTGAAATAAAGGTACCCAAGCGATTTGTGAAACTTTCCTTTTATCACTGTCTGTAAAATGTCACTTCGGGTTTTCTCTCTGAGAAACCGGCATTTTTTTCTGCCCACACCTCTTCTTCTGTTATTAATGTTCCAATTCTCTGTATATTTTCATACGTCTTTCTTAAAAGAGAGAAGGAAAAATTTGTTCCACAATTTCATATCTCTGTTATTCGAATATATTGACAACCATTGCTTCACTGGCTCTTCCTTACTGCCTTGAGGTTAAAAGGAAGCCACAACCATTAGGTCAGCTCTTTGCTGATCCCGCATCTACATTCTTTTTCTACTCTCAGCTTCCTATGCCCCACTCCAAACAAACCCATTTTTTTTTTCCGGCAGTAGTCAGGTTTAAAATGCATTTGAAGCCTTCGGGATTTTTGTTTCCTCCTTACCCCGAAGGTTTCGGGCCACAGAATGCCAGCAGAAAGGATGGGATGACATGAGGCCCCTTTGGCATCTGTCACCCTGGAGCTCCCATCTGGGCCCCTGCTGCGCTCAGAGTCTGGCCTCCTCCCCAGCGAAGGGCCACAAGGCTCGGGAGCCCAGACACGGGAGCATCTGATGCGAGACTGGCCTAATGAAAGTCCAGCATGGGGCTAAATGAGTTTGCACCAGTGCCGGGTGAGGGGCTAATGACGGAACCGCTCCCTGGGCTGCACAGCGCAGGGATCTTTGTCAGGGCATATGGCAGTTGGCTCTGTGCCTCGCTAAGCGGTTCCGGTTAGATTTATCCCCAGAATGTTCTCTTCCTGGCCTCCCTCCTCTGCCTGTCTTTGGCTTCTCCTCTTCGTTTCCTCCACACTCTGATGGTCTTTTGGTTGGATTGTTGGATGATAAATACTTAGTGTTGTATCTTAAAATGTGGGCACCAGGGCAGGGAAAAGGAATAGAGAATATTGCAGCTTGTAGCTAAAGCATACATATCTCAGAACCAGGGACAATCACCTTGAAATTCGTTGAACACAGTAATGCTGGCAAAAGTCTTCCTTTCTTGTGTGGTTTTCATTTCCTTCATTTTTATCATTCTTTTGCTTACAGGTTTTAGGTGAATTTAATTCTGGTTTATATTCAAGTCCTAGGCAGAATTAGAATAGTCTTGGTTTTTTTTTTGGTTTTGTTTCGTTTTTTTTGTTTGTTTGTTTGTTTGTTTGTTTTTAACTAGGCTTCTCTTCAGTGCATCCCAAGTGACAATAAGTTTGGAGAGATTCTCCTCCACAGGTAGATTTGCAAGGACAAGTTTTGGTGTGGTGGCATGAGTTTTGGTTTGATTCAGGTGGATGGACGTGGCTTTTTGAATTGTTCTGTGGGAAATGTCCACTCTAAATATTACAGCAATATCCAAATCCTTACAAAACATTACAGCGGATGGGTTCGTTCAGTAAAGAGCATGTGGTTGTGAAGAGATGCCACTTAGAATCCTTCCGAGTGAGCTTATCCAAGAACGGCTCATACTTAGGTTAGTCGTTTCATGAAAAAACATTTTACTTTCCTAAATTATATAAACTCACTAAATATAGATAAAACCAATGCCAACTTACCTATTTTAATATTGCCTGCATGGACTAGTAGCTAGATGTGGTTTCTTTAAGTATAATGTGTTCCTACACCCATTTGTGCCTTGCTTGTTAAATTATAGATGGAGGGGTTAAAAGTTAAAGAACACGATTAGAAGCCTGATTGTGTGTTTTTCCCTTTTCCTTAGTAAAAACGTATACGTCTAAGAGCAATGGGACTAGGCAGAAGATCCTAAAGCTGTGATGTTTCGGCATGATGGTTTAGCTTTTGAGTCTCTCTCTCTCTCTCTCTCTCTCTCTCTCTCTCTCTCTCTCTCTCACAGTCATTAAACTTATGTTTCTGACAGAAAACTTCAAGACTTAAATACAATCTGAAATATGCACAGCTGCAAGGAATTGCTCGTTCTAACCTAAGTAGGAGTCGTTTTTGGATAAGCTCACTCGGACGGATTCTAAGTGGCATCTCTTCACAACCACATGCTCTTTACTGAATGAACCCATCTGGTGCAAGGCTACAGGTTCCCTGAGTTTCAAGAGCTCCCTGGTGTCAGCCAGGGGGTCACTGATAGGATATAACTGAGATTGTGTGACTGTACCCATTTTCTGGAAGACTACAGGGTCCACGAGTTCCAAGAACTTCCTCGTGTCAGCCAGGACGTCACTGATGGGTTATAACTGAGACCATGTGAATGAACCCATTCACTGCAAGGCTACAGTTTCCACTAGCTCAAAGAGTTCCCCATGTCAGCCAGGTCACTGTTAGGGTATAACTGAGATTGCGTGAATTGCATTTGCTGCAAGGCTATAAATTTCCAGGAGTTCCAAGAGCTCCCCGTGTCGGCCAGGTCACTGATAGGATATAACTGAGATTGTTTTCTTGTAATTTGCATAGTGCAGAAATACCACCTCGTTCCATATGCCGTATGCCCCATTTTAATTTATTCCCATGACAGGAACTTCATTAATATAATTTTGGAACAAAGTCAGTGATAGGAATTTTCTGTGTCACCGAAAACTAAGCCTGCTTTCTCCTTAAGCAAATGTTGCTTTAAACATGCAGGAGAGGGGCTGGGGAATGGCTCAGTGCTAAAGGGCTTACTGCAGAGTCACGGGGAGCTAGGTTTGAATCCCCAGTACCCCGCTAAATACAGGAATTGGCAATAGATGCCCACCCCAACTCTGGGGTGGAGAAAAAAATAGGTAGAACCCGTAGCTTATTGGTCAGACTGTTTAGCATAAATGTACAACTCCAAGTTTATTGAGACACCCTTTCTCAAAGGCAAGGTTAAGAATGACAGAGAAAGATGCCTGAAGTCAACCTCTGGCCTCCACATATACTTAAAAAGGAGGAATCCACCAGCAGGTGCACACACATACACACACACACACACACACACACACACACACACACACACGGGGAAAGAGAGAGAGAGAAAGAGAGAGATAGAGAAATAAAATCCAGTTATATATTACATTTATTCTCAGTGCAAACTATTTACAAAGCATTTCCAAATCTGTGATATTAAAATAAATACTAGTAATTCCCCAGTATTGTATTTTTGTACAGTGTAAATAATTTTCTTAAAGCTGTGCTAGTTTTTCTTTTTTTGCATATGATTTTGAGGCTTGGTTTATAGTGATACTATAACTTCTAAGGGCACGTACCTTTAATTCCAGTACTGGGGAGGCAGAAGCAGAGATGGATTTCTGTGAGTTTGAGGCCTGCCTGATTTACATAGAGTCTTCGAGGATCAGGGCTACATATAGAGACCATGCCTCAAAAAAAAAAAAAAAAAAAAAAAAAAAGAACCAAAAAGACAGACAAACAGAGAAAAAAAAAAAAGAATCTCGTTCTATTACTATTATTTCTTTCCGTGTGCTTTTTTATTTCCAGAGAAGTGAGGTAGTGCAGAATAATAAATATATATAAACTGAAAAGTCAAGAAACTGACTTACCATGACAATTGTGCCAGTTCTGTCACCTCTGAGGAAGGCAGCATTATTCACAAACCTAATACCCATCGGTTTGTTGGTCTAGCTTGTGGCAGACATGATTTTCGGTCTTCGGCTCCCATTGTCACAGACTCGCTGATATTTGCACAGTGCTGGGCACAGGTACGGAGCATCACAGAGAGGAAGGACACACCGACACAGAATCTTCTTCGCTTTCGATCTTGAGGTCTTTAACCTATGCACTCTGACATCTAATCTCTGTGAACCACAGTTTTGGTTGAGACAAATTTGGGGCTGGAGAGGAAATTTTCTGGTCTTATCTCAGGGGTTAGCACCTGGATCATTTGCAGGGGTCACCTCGCTGACAATAAGGTAGGGAGTGCTTCCCTCAGTGGGTAGATAACATAAAACACGTGGTGCCAAGCCACCCTACGCACCACATACCAGGATGGTCTGAGTAATTGATCTCTAAATGAGCTGGCAATTTGGACCATGATACCCCTCACAATTTTTAGATGAGTAAGATCTTGTGATGGTTAATCCATGTTGCTTAGCTGGTTGGATCTAGATTTACCTAGGAGCCCAGGCACTTCTCCATGTGCGACTGTAAGGGTAACTCAAGGAGGATTAATTAAGAAATAACTTCACACTGGTTGTGGAGGGCAGTATCCAATGAGTTGAGTTTTGCATCAAATACAATAGGCAATAGGAGAGGCTTAGTATTCACATCTTTCTACTTCCTGGTCCACCAAGATGCAAACAAGCTTTCTGGAGCCACCTGCTGCCAGCCTTCCTGTCAGGACTGCTTCCCCTCAAAGAATGATCCAAAACAAACCTTCATTTACATTACTTCCTGCTGAGTGAGTGATCTCAACAATGTGAAAAGTAAGGGACTCCATGGTCCAGGAAAGAAAGCAAGGCAGAGCATAGCCAAGTGTCTGCTGACTCACACCTGCTTGCCATTTGACCACATATATACAAAACATTAGCTTATAAAGAGCATCAATTCAACTAGTATATATATATATATATATATATATATATATATATATATATATATATAGAGAGAGAGAGAGAGAGAGAGAGAGAGAGATAGTATGAATTTGAGGTTTTAAAAGTAAGAATAATTTTTTTTCTTTTACTGAAAGGCTTTTTTTTTTTTTTTCTCTGTGGGTCCATGTGTTTAAGTATATACTTGCAGAGGACAGAGGTGGGCTTCAGATGTCTTCTTTGATAACCCTCCACTTCAATTTTTAAAAAGGATCCTGTACTGAACCTGAAACTTGCTGTGTCATTTAGGCTGGCTGGCCTCAAGTCCCAGTGTTCTTTCTGTTTCTGTTCTTTATATGAGTGATTGGGATCTGAAGCCTGATCTTATTTGTGTGACCGTCACTTTACATATAGAGCCATCTCCCTAAACTTTGAAAGCGTATTCACATGTAAGCCATGAAGCTTTTGAAGCTTTCTATAGGAAACCTGATAGACCATCTCTACCTCATCTCTTTCTGCCTAGCAAACCTCTTCTCAGTCTCCTGTGGAGTCGTAGTCACTTAGAGTGCTGGAGTGATTAGCCTTGGGAACTAAAATATGTGTTAGCATTCTCATTAACTAGCAGGGAAAAATAATGTTTCTAGATGTATAGTATGTCTTATTTATAATTTATAGAAACATATTTACTTAATAAACTTTTAACTTGAGTAAGTAATAGAATTTGTCAGATGGATATCCTGGGAAAGTATTTATATGTTAACTATATATGTAACATAATTATACAATATATAACAAGTGTTGAAGTTGATTTTATTTTTGAACTTTTGTTTTGGAGAGACATATTTTTTACTCTAAAGTAAACCCATATTTCATAGGATTCTACAGACAAATATACTAGTAAAACCCTTGAATATATATTTATACATATATAAAAATTGACTTGTAATTCTAAAGAAATAATACCTCCGTTATGATGACCTAGTGATTATTCTTACATTAGCTTAAGTTCTTAACATTAGTAATTCAATTAGAGAGGAATTATTATACATTTGAAACTATATTTTTAAGAACCTGATATACGATAACCAAGGAAACATGAATTAAAAATTTATTTATCCATATGTCTATCTACACAAGGTTTTTTTAAATTTAAAATAAATTCTTTCTCATGCAATATATCCTGGTTATTGTTTTCTTCTACGCCTCCTAGTTCCTCTTCTCCTCATCTTTTTGGATCCCCTTCTTTTCTGTTTCTCACTAGAAAGGAACGTATCTAGGAAAGAACAACCAAACATGGCAAAATATAGGAAGATGAAGCAAAAGCTTTCATATTGCAGAGGTATTTCAATTTCAGTGGCCAGTAGGTTTACATTCTCCCGCTCAGTCAAGTTGTAACCTTCCTTTCTCTGTTAGAACAAACTTCTTGGTGTCAAAAACAAAACAAAACAAAACAAAAAACAAACAAACAAACATGCAATTTGAAGATCATGCACAATTCTCGATACAAGAAAATGTTGGTAAAACACAAGAGACAAAAACTGAGTCTGCACAAATAGAGCAAAAGTGAAGGCGAGGTTGATTTGGGCCCTGTAGTTGCTGATGAAAGCAAAACGCATTTTCCCCATTGAAAATGCACAGGTGCTCACATCAAAGAACAGTTTTAATTGCTGGCAATATAGAAATACATCGATCGGCTAGGTGTGGATTTATAACAATTAATTTCAGATCGATAGTGCTAAGTGATATCAATAATTCATGCTGAAATGATTTTAGGCTGGTCACATGATTTGCTTCTCAGGTGATGTGAAACTGTTACGGACACAGTGTGCCAAGGCAAGTGGGAACAAGGAGAGACAGGGAAGGTGTGGGGAATTCCCAAACCACCGGCTTCAGACAAAAGACTTTGAAAACACACATCCATGGTGTGGAAATGAGTCTCATGACCATGCCTTAGACCGTATTTGGACTCAGGTAACTTTCATAAGGAGCTCTCAAAAGGTACATGTTTCTTATTATTTTTATCTTCTGAAATTACATGTTTTTTGCTGCCCCGGCAGGTTGAGATGATCTCATCCACTGAACACTCACAAATTAATTGCTGGTTATAAATTGCCTGTCTATTAAAAATCTCTAAGAAAGATATAAATGTGTCCTTTCCTTTAAGGTAAATTATTTTCTACCATTGACCATAGGGCTTACAAAATTCATTTGAAGTTTTGTTTTTAAGCATGTTTTTCATACAGACCATATTTTTTTTATTTAGGAAAATCTACATATTGTTTTATTAGTAGAATACCCTTATTTGCTTTCAGTCTGGAAGTTCTACCCTGGGGGCAAGCCTGCCTAATAGCGAATATCTTGATAACCTGAGTCTTGGAAATATGACATTTTCTCTTTATAGGCTGAGCGGTTTCATAATTTGTATGTGTTGATTGAGAGTATATCACGGCAAAATATCCTGAGACTTCATTAGCTCTCATCTGGAGCTTCTGCCGGCCTCTTCTGTGTAAGTGAAATATCAACGTCATTCCAGAGTCAGGTTTTATAGTGTTTGTATGCTGTAGCAACTAACTTGTGGTGAAAATCCTTTAAAAGCAAGGCTAACATGGACACATTATGCCTCTAGGAGTGGAGTTCACAAGTGTAGCGTTCTGCCCAGGGGCCATGTGAATGGACAACTATTATTCAAAACTATAAAAGACACCTTTGCCTTCGTGTCCCAGGCACAATCATAAACATTTGACCTTAGCAAGGCTGCTGAGTTTGGGTTTATGTAGCCCTCACTGGCTTATATATAATATTATGCCTTTATAAGCTGGAAGCTGTAGGCCCATCTCCTGTTTTCCTGAAGAAGGAGTTCTGTTCCTATTCAGTTCCTGGGTTTCTTGCGACTGGTGTTCCTTCTGAGACGAAGAGCTCAGTGTCAGGGAAGGCCTTCCAGAAATTATTGGTGAAGAAGCAAGACATGAAATATGGAGTATTCTAAGTTTCGGAAACTCAGATTCTTCCCTTTGTGACAGTGTAAACAGGCCTATTCTCTAAAAATACGAGCTTTTCTAAAATGTAGTTTGCTTCCGTTACTACTGCCACCCTCTCTTCTACATCCTTGAAGAAGGTAACATCCTCCTTTTCCTTGTAAACAAAAGCAACAACAAAAATCGCTATGTGTAAAAGTGAAGTCTGAACTCCAGGGCCGAAGTACCTTCTCTCCAAGACTGTGGGTTAGTTTACTGACCTCATCCTGTGGGAGCTGACTCATTCACCCAGCCTAAAACACTGCTTTCATTTCTCTATGTAACATGTTTTCCGGCTTCTAAGACTGTCTGTATTAGCACACAGGACATGATTATTTCATTTTGTGAAGAAAATTTACTTCAAATGAGCCGTGCTGTAGATGACAGGGATGCAGGCTCTCTGCTATGGACAGGACTCAGCTCAGCACAGAAAAGTTCTCCTGCCTTTTCTTTTTAATGTTTACACAAGTTTTGTGTGGTTATTAAGATGGCAATGTGACCTGGATCCTCCATGACTCCAGGTCCGGAGCATGTCTTCAATCAACCACGAGACTTACACAAAATCTAGGATTTATTTATTTATTTATAAACAAGAAAAGAAATAAAAGGTTATTCTTGTTTTCTTCATTCAAAAAACTCTGCTTTCTTTAATGAGCCAGGTGGAAGAGGTCCGTGATACCTATTGCGAGAACAGCATCTGCGACTGTGGAATGTTTCACTCTCGTGGCCAACTTGACTGGCTTCAGAATCACTATGGAAACAAACCTTTGGATATCTAAGAAGGAGTTTCCGGAAAGATTTATCTCACACGCACACACACACACACACGCATGCACGCATGCACGCGCGCACAGAAGGCACTCCATTAATGTGAGCAGCACAATTTTATGACTGGGGTCTTTGAGGGACTAGAAGAGGATGAGCTGAGTGCCACCCATTTCTCTGTGATTCCTGTCTGCAGACACAGTGTGTTGGGCTGCCTTGCCCGCCCGCTGTGTGCTGCCTTGCCCACTGTGACACACCTTCAAACTGTGAGCCACAACTAGGCCTTCATCCCATAATTTGCTTTGGGGGGTGTTTGTCACAATATAAGGAAATAACTGTTATCGGGGGTTTATTGCCCACTTGAAATTAGATGACACGCTGTGACAAGGTAAATTGCTGGTGGGGACTACAGCCAGTTGTGCAAGTTTCGTGCACACTCAGAAGACTGTTAAAAGTCTCAGCTAAGCAGTAAGTACATTTTGAAAATCAGGTTTTGTATTTCATAGGGTTTTATTGAAAGCTTTTAGTCACCCACTTATTAACAGAGAAAGGGTATCAAACACAGGATGTGTGATGTTATTGCTTGATTTTAATACAAGCTTAAATTGTCTAAAAAATTGATTTTCATTTAAAAGAGATTAGAGATGAATGATTTTATGATTCATAAAGAATTACAGATCAAGCTGGGTGGCTAGTCTACAAAGCAAGTTCCAGGACTCATGACTACTACACAGGGTAGCCTGGTCTATAGAGCTAGTTCCAGGACTCGTGACTACACAGGGCAACCTGGTTTACAGAGCAAGTTTCAAGATTTGTGACTACACAAAGAAACCCTATCTAAGGGAAAATAACTTTGATAAATATAGATCAAATCTTTGACACAGTATCAGATAAGAATTTTAATATCCAAATAAAAAATATGCATTATTAAGTAGGATTTACTCTGTATATTCAAGGATGGTTCAACATTAGTAAGAACAAATGTTCTATGTCATCCAAAGGAAAGATACGTTTATAACATAGCCTCAATAGATGCAGATAATTGTTAGTATTCAACACCTTTTCCAGAGGAAAAGCTCAATAAACTTAAGGAAGGAGTATTTCTAGACAGAGTAAAGCTCAAAGGTGGCAAACTTAGAGGTGAACATCCATTTGTGTTCCTTTTGTTTTGCTTTTAAGGTTTATTGTTTAATTTTTAAGTTCTCTCTCTCTCTCTCTCTCTCTCTCTCTCTCTCTCTCTGTGTGTGTGTGTGTGTAAGACAGACAGACTGTGCTATATCTGTGCAAGTATCTGCGAAAGCCAGTCGAGGGTATAAAATATCCAGCAGCTAGAGTTGCAGCTCTTCTAAGTCTCCTGATTTGACTGTTAAGGACTGAAATGAAGTCTTCTGGAAAAAACAAGCACTTTTAAATGCTGAGTCTTCTATTGAGTTCCTTAGTTTAATTATATTTTGAGACACTATGCAGCCCAGGCTAACCTCCAACTCATGGTTAACCTCCTACATTTGTCTTTTGAGTGTTGGGATTATAGGCATGGACCAACACACCTGTGTTCTTTTAAGTTAGGGAAAAAACAAGAATGCCTATTTTCATAAGTCACAATCAAAGCAAGTAGACAAGAAAAGAAAAATAAAGGACAATTAATTGAAAGGAAGAAATTAAATTGCATGTGCTGATAGATCTCATATGTAAAAAAAATAAAAAAAAACTCCAAGAAACATGTAACTTATGAAAGCATTGCAGAAACTTGTAGGGTACAAAACCAATGGAGACCAGTAATATAGTGATTCTATACAGTAGCAATCAGTAATCTTAGAGATAAACCAAGAAGTTGAAGAACATACAAATGACTAATGATGTATTATGGAGATGCATTAGTTTGAAAGCTAATTAAAAATATTGGACTGTTTAAAAAGAATTTTGAGCACACTGGTCTCTGCGAGTGGACAATACTGCTTCCAGAAGACATGTGCTATAAACTGAAAATTGCAGCAGCAAGCACAGGGTACCTCCTTAGGAGTTGGTCTTGGAAGTCCCAAGGCCCTGAAAATAGCACAGGCTATTGCTGTAGATCTTAGTTGTCTACCACAATCAAATGGTAAGATCCTGTTCTTGAAGACACGATTCACTTTGGATGTGGGACATAGAAGAATCAACTTCAACTGACCATTCTTCCATGCTGACTAGGTTGTTGTTCTAGAAAGTTCTAAATAGACTGCCAATAAAGTCAATGTTCTAGCATGCAGGGTCTGTTGCTGGGTGAGGTCATTGGTTTATTTTCTCTTCCATCAGTATGGAAGACCTGCACAAGATCAAGCCAGTAAACATTCTAGAACTGATGGGCGAAGGGTCTCTTAGGCCCCACCCGTATAGAGGAACCTATATTTGGTATTTGGAAGCAACTAAGAGAATGAGAGTCGTGCTCTTTGGGGATATGGCTACTGTTAAGTTGCCCAAATTAGTGTGGCTGGCCTCACACCCATGTTCTCATGAACATCACTAACTGGACTTAGTGTTAAATAACAAAACATGAGGATGTGAAGCTGAAAGAGACAGACTGAGGGGCACTAAAGGGTGTTGGATGGAGTTACTGATAGATGAACGTGATCAAAATTTTTCTAAGTACATATAATTTTCAAAGGATGAATATGAAATTAGTTTAAAACGACTAATAAAAGAAACTGAAGAAGATCCAAACAATGAAAAAAGATGCAAGCTCATACAGTAGAGGAATTATTTTTTGCTAAAATGTGAACACTACCCAAAGCAATCAGATTCAGTGTAATAGCTGTCCAAATTCCTATGTCACTTTCCTAACATAAATAGCAAAGTGGTCTTTAAGTTTGTCTGAAATGTCCAAACAAACAAACAAAAAACAAATATGAACAACCAAAACAATTGTAAACAAAACAAAACAAGAAAAACAATCCAAAATTGGGGGTATTAGACCACTTGATTTCAAAATATATCACAAAGTTACAGTCATCAAATCTGCATGGTATTAACACAAAAGTAAGACACTAGATGATGGAGCAGAATAGAAGGAAGAAATAAGTTCACTTGCTATTTGATAGAGACACCAGGAACATAGAAAAGGGAAAATTCTTTTTAATAAATGGCCTTGGCAAGGCTAGATATTGGTGTGTAGCAGAATTAAATTAAAAATTTGCCTTACACCATATATAAAAATCAATGCAAAAAAAAGGCTAAAAACTACAAAAACTCTAATAACGGAAAAGAAAACTTCAGGACCTTGGGCTGGATGATTACTCTGGGGATAATGCTCCAGGAGTATTGTCAACCGAGGCAAAAGGAAACAAATAAAATTGCATAAAGCAACAGGCAAACAAAGCAAGACAAATTCTGCATACCAACAAGGCTAATACAGTGTAAAGAATACATTGAAGATGAAAGAAAACATTGAGACATCTGTAAAGGACTCATCTGAGAAGGGATTAGTAACCATATATGTAAGAAAGAATTCAGTAAGTAAACATGCAAAAGACAACAAATGTGTAAAAATATTTAATCATAGCTCTCCCCATACGTGTATCTGTCTGTGTGTCTGCATGTTTGTCCATGTTTTGTTAGGTATGTTTTATTTTGTTATATTTAGTTTTTGTTGTATATAGTTCTGTTTTCTTGAGAATCAGTCCACTATGTATCTCAGAATGGTTTCAGACTTGTAAGACTCCTGACGCCTGAGTGCAGGAATTACACGCAGGCAGTGCCACACTTTACTGAATGGATATTTCTTTCTTGAAACAAAACAGGCATTGGCAAATAGATGTTTGAGTGTTTTCCATGGCATGAATCACTAGAGAAATGCAACTTAAAACCACAGTCAGAGGCGTTGCTTATTTGTCTCCTTGTTATTACCAACCTGACAGAAGCAACTTTGGGGAGTAAGTGTTTATTTTTTTTCCTCCCAGTGTGAGAATACAGTTTATCATGACAGGAAAGTAATGTCACTGGCGGATGAGGAGGCTGAACTCCTTGGACCCACACTCAGGAAGTAGAGGAATATGAATATGAATGCTCCGGTCGCTTTGTCCTTTGTAATCCGTCTAATGCTCCAGTTGATGGGATGCTACCATCCCAGTTAAGGCAGGACTCCCCACCACAGTTGTCCTAATCTACATTACCCCTCGTGAGTGTGCCTGGAGCCTCGTGTGCTAGGTAGTTCTAGATTCTGTCATGATGAGAGTTTCCATTAACTCACATGAAATATCACTTCTCATCCATTGAAATACCTATTGGCAAAAAGACGACAGCAACCCTTCCTCATACGCTGATGGCAGGCATGAAGCTAATAGAGCTACTCTGGGAATGGTACGGGTAATCTTCAAAGCTTCAAAGTGGAGCTACTGTGTAATGTAAGCGGCTTCACTCTTGTAAACAAAAGAAATCAGATCAGTATGCCAAGAGAGAGCTACACTCCCCCTCCTCCAGGTACATTACATAAATATGAAAGAGAGAGAGAGAGAATTAAGTTAACTGGTAAACCCACTAAAGGTGAAAAAGAGAAAAACATTCTGTTTACACAAAGGAATATTTTACGGACCTTGAAGACAGATATGTTGTCATCTGAGACACGCTGGATGAATCCAAAGGCTTCAGAAATGGCTCCGTGGTTGAGAGTGCTCTCTGCAGCTCACAGAACACATACAGATGGCTCACAATTGACTGCAACTCCAGCTGTAGGCGATCTGACTCCCTCTTTCTGGCCTTCATGGGTGTTCACACACGTGTGCGTACTCATCGCCAGGCACACATGCTGTCTTAGTTATTTTTCTATTGCTGTGATTAAAAACAGCACGGCCAACTTAAAAAAGAAAACATTTAACTTGAGGCTTCTGAATTCAGAGGGTTAGTGTCATGATGGCAGAGCCATGGACTGGTGGCAGGTGCAGCTTACATCTTGATCTACAAGTTGTAGGTAGAGAGAGAGGCACACTAGAAATGGTGATGGTCTTTTTAACCCTCAAAGCCCTACATCGATGCCCAAATACGTCCTCCAACAAGGCCATACCTCATAATCCTTCCGGTAGATTTCTAACAACTGAATCAAGTATTCAAACATATGGGCCCATGAGGGTCTTTCTCATCAGACTACTACCCAGAGAACCTTACACTAAAGGACATAGCAGGCACAAAAAGGAAAGTGCTGCAGAGCCTCACTTTATATACAGAATCTACGAGAACTGTGGGATATGAGGAAACAGTCTAGAGGTTGTAAAGTTTTATTTATACAAGAAAAATATATTTGGCATACCTATGTGGAATGCAGTGACTATAGTCAATAACAAATAATGTATTGTGCACTTGAAAGCTACTTACTGTTGGTCTTAAATGTCTTCTATACATACATATGCATGTGCACATACATACTACGCATGTACATGCACATATAGGCGCACACATTGTATACATACATACACATGAATGCACACACATATTAACAAGAACACACACATATACCCTCACATATATAGCAGGCACACATGAACATATGCATGCACACATCACAGGTAATTGTAAAAGGAAGGATAGAAATGCTGATTTGCTTGCTTGTGGAATTCATTTCACAATATACACTTCTACAAAATTATCACATGAGATAACATGTTGCTTTAACTTTGGTGCAGTGGCTACACCTTAATCTACTGCTATCTCCGTCAACAATTGCAACCTCACAGCTACCAGATTGTTTCTAGCAGTGGTCTGGCCTCTCAGGCCACAGGCTGGTGAGAATTCTGCTCTCCCAGGAACTGGTCCTGTCACTGTTGCTAAAGGTAGCTAAAATTAAATCTCTGTCATTCTAATTATGAATAAGACTGGAGATTCAAAGACTAGGGTGAAACCCTGCAAGCTCAGAGAAGGTGAGTAGCTACCAGTTACACCTCTCTCCTTGCTGGTGTCCACAGAAGACCTGTGTTTCCACTTTGCCAAACCAGAAAACGTGTTCCACCACACTGCTACTACTTCCTGGGTCTTTCTCTCTCTCTCTCTCTCTCTCTCTCTCTCTCTCTCTCTCTCTCTCTCTCTCTCTGGGATGCTCTCTGAGGTTCATGATACTTTCTGTCTTGGAGCCTCCTGATCCAAGGTTTATTTTATTCAATTAATGTAAATGCAAATGCGGGTTTCACAGTAGGATCAAATATTTATAGATATAATTTTAGTTTTGAATCAATTCTATGTGAGGAAAACTGGAGAAAAGTCTATGAGATAACACATTTAACCTGTAACTTGTATGAGTATTAACACTTTGCTTCAGTTTTATGTTTTGTAGCACCTGAACACCAGCAGAGTTGATCAAGTTATTCAGCAAGACTTGTGCGTGAGCGTTAGAGTTCATAGCACCTTTCTTTGGACAGAGCATCATTTCCACGCATGAATCATGCCTCACTATTCCTTCGTCTCTAGTCTTGGTTTCAGCTCATGCCTACCTTTTGCCCTAGAAGAGCTACAGTTTGGGAAATGTTTTAATATGTCAAGAACTGTGATTAAAGGGTATCAAATCCATCACTGTGTCAATTCTACAAGTACTCAAGATGTAGGAGCTGTCATGTCTAATTCAGAAAGATGGAGTTATGAAAACATCAATTGCTCCACTCACCATCAGGTTTATAAAGTAGGGGACCCCATTTGATGTTAAGCTAAGCAGAAAGATGTATGCTTTAACCATTACAGTATTCTTAGTTAAAATTGTCTTGGTAAATTTAATCTGAAGACAGGGTTAGGACTGGGTATATAACTCAAGGGAGATTGCTTGCATAGGCCTATGTATCATGCCCTATAACACACACACACACACATACACACACACACACACACACACACACACACGGGGGTAGGTTTAAAACTGCAGCTAAGGGGTTTAAACTAGATTCCTAAGTAATTTTAAAACTGCAGATAACGAGTCCTGGAGCCCACGACTTTAGTCCCAGCACTTGAGACCCAGAGGCAGGCTCCAGAGTAAGTTCCGGGACGGCCAGGGCTACACAGAGGAACTCTGCCTCCGCAGATGGGGGACAGGGGTAGAAGAATAACCACATAAGAACTTGTGCTTCTTAGCAAACCCTTAGGAATGGCCTGGCATCTGTTAAGCATATTCTTGTCAAACTTAAAATCCATTACAGAAGCTTTTAATTGCTTATTCAAAATATACACCAAGTCCCCAATGAGTGCTTATGTTTGCTCATGAAAAATAGGAGTGAACAAGACAGAGGAGAAATTTTTTTCTTAACATTGCGTTTTGAAATAGGTCAAATGATCAAATATCATCCAATGTCATCAGGCCGATTTCAAATTATGACTCGTTCTACAAAGAATATGTGGCACACGCTTTGCATGGAGTGTTTTGGTTTGGTTGAGACTAAGTGTGTGCCAGCTGAGACTGTGAGAACATGGATCCTAAACAGTGAACAAAAATGCTGTGTTTTACATTTAACAGCTCTTCCAGTATGATATCTGAGTTTACTTCAAAATAATGTTTTATGATCAAAATTATTAAAATTATTACCTTTTCAAATGCCTGCAATTCAGTGCTTGGGAGGTGGAGGCTGGAGGATCAGGAGTTCAAAGTTACCCTTGTCTACACTGCAAATATTAGGACAGCCTGGACTACAGAGGAATATCTCTCAAAAACAAAGCACATTACTGAAATTCCCCTATGAAATATTGTATAATGATTGGTGACTCAGAAAGCTAAGTATCTCTTATCCTATGGAAACCAAGCATGCCTCCTTATGCCATGAGACAGAAAATCCCTTCAGAAGGTATTAGCCAATCCAGGTACTGTCAGGAGTGTCCACTCTGCTATGAAAATCATGCTTAAAAAATCACCAGTTTTATTTGAATAGGAGTAGATGTGTTAATTTTTTTCACCACGATAGCAAAATACCAAAGATAATCCAACTAAATAATAAGAAAGGAATTATTTTGATTTGGTAGGTTTCAGCTTCTAACCAAGTAGCATTCTTGTATTTAGTTCAAGAGGAGGCAAGCACATTCTGGTGTGGAGTAGACGGCGGAGCAATGCTTCCTGCCTCATGGCGGTCAAGAAGTGAAAAGAGAAAGAAAGAGGCTAGTATCCAAGATTCCCTTCAAGATCACCTCCAGTGATCCAGCTTACGCAACTTCTTCCCTTCCTCCCACTGGGTCCCGTTCCCTAAGGTACCTCCCTTCTCAAAGGCTCCTCTACCTTCCATAAGCACCAGCCTAAGAACCTTTCAATTCATGGACCATCAAGGAACATTTCCAATTCAAATCATGATAACGGGTTTGATGACTGTTTACAAGATGTTCATAACTAATGCTAATCGGGTCATGAACTGCTAGAATATTCTTGGTTTCCAAAAAAGTAGAAATATGAGACCCATCTGCCTGTTGAAAGCAGTGTCACATATGATGATGATGGCTTTGCTGATACTCTTTAAAGTGTAGAAGAAAACAAACAATCTAAAATATAAATAAAAGATGACACACATACAGGCTACACAGAACACTAACAGATGGGTCCCCTTTTGCTGCTATGATGCAGACACACTTAGAAGGCCTGTCACACTGGTTGCTGGAGTCCATCATTATGCAAATTGGAACCTCTGGCATGTAATGAAGACTATGGAGCTATGTACATTTTTTTTCATCACCAGTGCCCAATCCCAGGTATAGGAATATTCAGAGTAGCAGCACTCTTTTTCACACGGCATTGCTGTTGATTGTCTATTTTCCTCCAAGGGAACGCTTCCCAAGCAGCTGCCTCTCTAGCAGACCATCTTTGTTGATTTCCTTTGGCCTCTCCACGTGATTACTTGCAGCTGGGCTCCATTGCAGCCACATTTTTATATCGTGTACAAGATTAGAGCAAACAAATGCTCTGAC
The DNA here is from genome assembly GCF_982192425.1 of Myodes glareolus. Lineage (NCBI taxonomy): Eukaryota > Metazoa > Chordata > Mammalia > Rodentia > Cricetidae > Myodes > Myodes glareolus. The sequence goes on from NC_142039.1 coordinate 56,089,571, forward strand.
TACAGTATTCTCCAATTACATTAATTTTATCCACTGATGTCTTTATTTCCTTCCTTTCCAATTTAGATCTGTAATGTGAAAATTGGCCCTATTTTTGTGCCTATTATGATGCTCTGAGTCTTCTCTTTCTTCCCACATGGTGCTCATTGCATAAGAAGACTTCACAGACAGATTCTTCTAATGGAAACAAGAGAATTGCTCTGTTTTGCTGAAGAATCCCAGAGTCCCACAGTAAACCTTCCAAAGTTTTAATTGGAGGGAGCTTGCTCCAAGAGCCCACCAGGAAGCCTCACAGCAGTTATGCCACCTCTGCCACCTAAATCTTTAATCTTTTCACCTTAGGATAAAATGACAATCACGATGGTTGGATCTGATTAAACAGGGGAAGGTGGAGAAAGGATTAGGGCATGGAGCAAGCAAACAACGGCTGGAGGATGTCTAAAGGAGGAAAAGACAAAAGAGATAATAAAATAGAAACAAAGAGTTCTGGAATAAAACAAGTATGTGGTTGCATGTTGTGTACATAATCAGGGTAGCTCAGCCTTTCCACTAATATAATTGAATGAATTAATTAGTGTGTGTGTGTTTGTGTGTGAGAAAACGCAAGTGCAAGTGAGCCAAGTCATGTGTGTAGAGGTCAGAAGATATCTTTGGAGTCAGTATTCTCCTTTTTCCTTGGGTTCTAGTGATCCAGCTCAGGTCATAAACTTCGGAGACAAGTACTTTTGGTGACTGAATCAACAAGCTTTCCCTGCCATCTCCTACCCTTATGACTTGTGAGTAGTCAAGGTTTCTCCTGAGAAACAGCGTTCTCTGAAGGATGTGATGAGAAAATGTTAACCATGCACACTCACAACTGAAAAACAAAGTAAACACCTTAAAAGCTATTAAAATTGGACTCATTTTTAGAAAGAAATATTTTTATTTAGATTGTTTGTATGGGGTATATGCACATGAGTGCAGTTGTGCTGTGGGAACTCCTTCAGCCAATAGTCTTTACAGTACCATCCCACTTGGGCATGATTTCTTGTACTATAAATGCAGACATAAAGTTTGCACAACTCTCTCTTGGCTACTGGATTCAGTTCCTGTTCCCCGCTCGTGCAGAGGACTGTTGATCTGTGTGTCTATCCCTAAATAAAGAACCCTTTATTATACTCCATCCTGAGCTAGTGTGGGACTACTTTATCACATTCATCTACACAGTTGCCTGTAAAAACCAAGACAAAGGGCATCAAACTCTCTGGAGCTGGAGTTATATATGGTTTTGAGTTGCCTAATAAGGGTGCCAAGACCTGAGCTGTGGTCCTCTGCAAGAGCCTGATGTTCTCTCAACTGCTGAGTCACCTCCTTGATTCTGAAGTCATATTTTGAGATTAAAGGAATAACTGTGTATAGTGGTACACACCTAAAATTTCAATATTTGGACTCAGGAGGTTACAACAGGAGGACTGTCATAGTTTGAGGCTATCTGGGCTATAGAGTAAGAATCTGTCTCTAAAAAGGCAATAAATACATAAATGCAAGAAATAAATACTCAAATGAAATGTAGGACTCATACGTGTATATATGCAATTTTTAATTGAGTAAGTGTCGGAGAGTTTAAGTTTCTTAAGTATTGAAGAGTGTTTTTATGTTGTACTGTTACAGAATAAGAATTATGTGACTTTACAGATAGTTTGATGGGAAAGTGTCTTGTAATTCTGTGTAATAAACATTTAGAAAATAAAAAATAGAGAAGACTGATATTTGCTTACATTAAGGAAAGGTTTACAGGAACAGTCACCATGAAACAGGAGAGAAGACAGTCAGACTTTGTAAGAACTGTCTGCCATTTTGTGGGTGATTCTAATAGTCCCAGTATAAAGGAGGGGACCCTTGGAGTCAGTACAGAACACACCCAGATATCAAGTTCTCCACCTGAAGGAGATTTATTACCCCAGAGGAATAGTAAGTAGGGTGGGGATGGGGGATGGGATGGTTGCCTTAGGATGGGGCAAAGGCAGACAGCAGGCAGCAGCAGGTCTTTCTTTTTTCTTTTTTTCTCAGGAGTGGCTTTTTAAGAAGAAAAAGGAGGAGTCTATGCTAGGGTGAGTGGAGTAAGTCCTGATTGGAGATGTTAGCCGAATAAAGGAGTTGATTGTTGGACCTTGGTGTTTTGTCTCTGGAAATAGTCAGTGGTCAAGTAAGGGAATGGACCTTGGGGGCTAGCTTTAGGAATGAAAGCTAGCGGTTATTAGCAAGGGAGAGAGAGGAGGGTAAAAGACAAAACCTGTAAGTGGTGCCATGTTCGCCATGTTCTGTCCTATTGGAGAGCCCTTTACCTATTTGCCAGGGAAAGATCCATGAATCCTCAGAAAGTGGACACTTGGGTCAGATCTGCGTGACTCGAAAGCCCTGTGTATGTGGTTTTAACACGTATATTAAGAAAGAACATTGACTCCAATATTTGCCTGTCTGATAGAATTGTCAAAAAAAGATGTACTTTAACATTGAAGGGAGAGAATTATATAGACAATGGAAAAAGCAAAAAAATACATAGCGTATATGTTTTGTTTATTTGTTCGAGACAGGGTGTAATGTGACCCAACCTGCCCCAGAACCTGCTATGTAACTGAGGATGATCCTCACTTTCTGATCTTCCTGCCTCCCCCTCAAAAGCGCTGGGTCACACTACAAAACCGAGACAGTTTCAATAGCTCTGATGTTCCTCTCTGATCTCTTTTGTTGCCTTGCAAAAGAGCTAGAAGAGTGCATTTGCCTCTAGAGAGCTGGGTTCCACCATTGCTTCTGTTGCTTATGAACGCTGCTTTTCAGGGGGCACACTTCTTCCTCATCTTTGCTTTCATTTGCCTGTCACTTTCTGCTGGATGGATTTAAGGCAAAAGGGGGTATACGCATGTTTACTGCACGCAGATTTTGATAAGTCTCTGGTGCTTATAGCAACCATGAAGTTTTATATATATGCATATACATAAACATATATATATACTACATATATGTTTAAAATTGAATATGTATGCTTATAAGTCCAACATTACAGATGCTAACACATATTTGGATATTTATTTCTTGAATTTTATTTACTTTCTGGTCTTTTGAGACAGAGCCTCACTCTATAGCCCAGTTTAGCCCATACATACATACATACATGCATACTTATTCTGCATATAATAATTGGGATATTTTAATGACTCACTGAACTTTCAAGGTATCTGGAATCTTAAATTGTGTTTGGCTGTAAGCAGGTGTAGTGAATTTGTAAAAGGAGAGAAAAGCAAATTGTTGTTGATATTATTGAGACTCACTCAGCATCTTGGTCAGCAGCAAGCAATGGCTGTACGATGGGTTCTACCACAGAGAATTGACCTTGGCTCCAAGGTTCACATCTCTCAGATCCATGTGTGAAGTAAGCAGTGGAGTCAGATCCTAGGAACTGGTTTCCTGTACTTTGTGTTTCTGTATCTCTAGTGTTACAGTCACCAACAAAATAATTACTTTAAAGAAAAAGACTTTTTTCTTTAACTTTTCATCTTCTGAATTTTAAAAAGAAAAGAATCTTCTTCCTTAGATTCTCAATTCCTGAAAGATTTTTTGTGCTTGAGGCTTTGTAGATGACCCGTTGAAGAGAATGTATTTCTCTTCTTCTGTACTGTAATATCTTTGACAATGTACAAGTTGTTTCTATATGAAGGTGGCATGCCTAGCATTATAATATTTATTAGGTAAATATCAAAATTGAAACTGTGTAAGTTGCATGGTAGAATCAAAAGATGAAAATCCAACTCTATGGATATTAATAGTTTATACTCAAAACAAATTGTTTTCTTTACTTGACTCTACTGGTAAGGGAACATTTCCTAACATTATCCTTTTTACTCATGAAGCAATAAAAACAAATCATGACAGAGATCTTGCTAGAACATGCCCAACCTTTAACTCCTTGCACCAAGGTGAAAACCAGTTGTGACAATTCTTAAAATGTCTTTTCCCAAAGCTCCCAGATGATGACTGAGCCTTCTATGCATGTGTTTTAATGAGCACAGGCGACCTGGTCTCATAAATAAAAGAATGGCCATTGCGGTTTCACAAATAAGACTGTCTTTGATTTGTTTTAAGTTCCATTATATATACAAACCATACTCAATATGCAAAATCAATAACATAGTCACTGCCAAGCTTCAGACACACTCCACCCAGATTCAGGTCTATTCTTGTTTGGATTCTGGACCTGTCTGATCCACAAATGATTTGATTCTCATCTTGGTCTTTGTTCACTCTAGTCTGAATTTAGCTTTGAAATTTCTCTTTGGATTTTACCCTTTTAAATAAAATGTGGTTTTTTTCTTCTTCTTTTCCAACTAGTAAATACATGACATTCCTATCCACGAACAGATTCCTAGCTCTCAAAGCCTGCATGTCTATTCCGTGGGTGGCACAGATGGCATCTGGGTTTGGAATTTGCCAGTGAGTACACTGGAGTATGAACTTTTGAAGCTTTGATTATCCCTTGTTTTCTATTCCCTCTGACAAAAGTATAAAACACAAATGAACGGCATTGGATAGAGAATTCTAGATCAATGACTCCTGCCCCACTTCTATCTGAAAAACTGTAGTTTTTGTTTAACTCTGTAAGCTCCTGATGTTTGCGTGAGATTATTTCCAAAGCCCTTCTGCCACATTTTTTGATTTTTCCTTAATCTCTTAATCCACATTATTTGGCCCTTTCACCCTTTATTTTATTTTATCTTGTTTATTATTTTTATGTGTATGATTTTTTTCTCTACACATATGTCTATGAACCATATACATTCCTGGTACCAGAAGAGGCTAGAAACCTGCAGAAGACTACAGAAAGCCCTGATACTGTAGCTACAGACGGTTGAGAACTACGTTGTAAATGCTGGGGATTGAACCCAATTCATTTGAGGGAGCAGCCAGTGTTCTTAATCACTGAGCCGTCACTCCAGCCCCGGACTATACAAATTATATGCATCATACAAAATGTTCTATTTAACTTCATAAGTTTATACCATATTGCTCCTTCAACAATAATATTTCCTGGTTTTATTAACAGTGGTCATATCAGTAATCACAGCAATTGATGTGACTCACAGCTATGAATGTGTTCTGTTTGTATGCTTCCTATTGTTGGCTGCTAGTATTCACACAGACAATATCTCTTAAAGAAACAGTTCATTACTCTTTCAAACTTATTGTAACTTTTCTTGTTATTAATAAAGTGGATGAACACACATACTGAGTGAAAGATATGATTAAATTATCTCTAGCCATCAACATTTTAATAAATATAGATTATAGAATAACAGCATATTCCTTACTTTTCAAATATTCTGGTGTTTCAAACAAGATGTAGATTTTCTGTACCAAATAAATCCCAAACTTATTTAAATCAATGCAAGATAGCAATGGGGTACTAGAAATAGCCTAGAAGAAAAAGTGAGTCATAATTCACACACACACATACACACACACACACACACACACACACACTCACACTCACACACACACACAATCAAATCATTGAATAATCACAATAAGAAAAAAAGAAAGAATGACTAATTAGGGAAGATTTTGTAGAAAATAATTAACTCAAATCACAGAAATGATCAGCAAGCAAACAAAATCTTATCTACTATGGATTTGAAAAAGATAATGATGTCAGGGTTGGATGCTGGGCCAATAGAAATTCATATAGGATTAAATTGGGAAGGAAGATTGATAAAATCGCTAATGAAATCTAAGCCCCCTAAGTAATTGTGTGAAACACAAAAGCTCAGTAGAGAATCCCAAGTCAAGGATACTCAATTTTGTAAAACTGACTTCAAAGAAAATGAGCAGAGCTCTATAAAAGGCCCAAATCATTTCTTAGAAATCAAACAGCCCTTGTTCAAGAACTGTTTGATGTGTTAAGTGTAAATAAATCAGAAGCATATGGGTTAAAGTTTGCATGAAAACCAGTGAGAAAAGTAGTGTTTGCCAAAGTCTTCTTTTTGGGTTTCTTGAACCAAAAATCATTGGAAAATTGTTCAAGATGTTTAAATGACTTCCCTCAATGCATTTGTATGTTCTCTGGCCTGCTATAAGCATCCTGAAACCTTTAATTCTCTTTTCCTATCATCTCTGGATAAAGTTCAAACCAATTTTCTACCAGCTGCTAACTATTCTATCTAGTGCATTGACTTTTTACTCTTGCAGTTTTGTTAAACGTTTTTACTGGTTTTACACACTTTTCAAAAAAAAATAACATAAAAGTTTCACCTGCTAAATCCTTTAAAATATTTGTCATTGCGATTTTATTATCTTACTCCCCAAATTGTCTTTATTTTTCAAATCATTTGAAGTAGAGAGAAATTCATATGAGAACAAATTGGGAAGGAAGTTTGATAAAATAGAATGGGATAGAAATAATGTTCCATGAGAAGTGCATTACTTGATACAGAACCTTGGATTGAATATTTAATAAAGAGAATGGGAAAATAGAACTAAAATGTTAAAAAGAAACCATCATTTATTAGACTGCACAGTACAATATAATAATAGAAGCTGAAAATTATATAAGTTCTTAGAATTTTAGTTTATATGTGAATGTGCTTTCTTGGTTTGCTTAACTCTTAATTTTTATCTCCTTAAATACCTATTTTCTTGTACATTAAAGCATATAAGGGAGTATATGAAATGGTAGCCAGTTAACTTCTCATACATAAGAATTTCCCAAGGGCCACCACTCAAGACATAGGTTCGTATAATATAAACAGAGACTTGGGAACATTTGAATAGTGAACTTAATACCAGCTTAAATATTGTAATGTGCTGGCTTTTAAATATGTTAATCGGTGCAATGAGAACAACTGGGTTCATGTTGGAGTCACAAGAGGTGTCATTCGTGATTTAGATCATAAGGGGGTTTGGGGTGGGCACACGGGATGCAGGCAGATTAGGCGGCCGGCAGATAGGCAGATAAGGCAGAAAAAGCTTATGCTCTCTGCTAGAAATGATCTGCAGACTTGTGAGTGGGAACAGTGGCTTAGTCTGCCTGGACTTCCAGAAATAGAAAAGCACCATTTGCTCAGAAGCTTAAATGGCTGAATGCATTTCTTTTGTCATAGAGCTGGAAAGTCCAAATAGACATGCCATGACAGTGGGGTTTTCATGAGAGTTCTTCTGTCTCTGGTGAGAGCTTCACTTTTGAACTACATCTGAGCCCAGCTATTGTCTTCAAAAGCTCCCACATCTGAATTCCATTGCACCTCTGGTTTAGGCTTCAACATAGGAACTTTTGAGGGCAGAAGATGACATAATTCTGTCTATAACATTTCCTCCTTGGTTTCCAAAATGTATAACCTTGCATGAAAAATACATCCATTCTACCTCACTAGTCCTAAGATTTTAATGTGCTCTAACCCTAAACTCTACACTTCCATCCAAATGTTACAGGAATATATACTTCAGGTTTCTAAAACATACAAATGATTCTTTTTTTTTAAAGTAAATTTTATTAAATTATAAAAGTTTCCATTTCCGCCCCCCCTCCCAACACCCTCCCACTCCCCCCACAAATGATTCTTAAGGTATACTTTATCTTGAGTCAAAAGTCCTCACTAGCTATGACTCTGTAAAATCTGACAAGGTTTGTACTTTGATATAATGATGGATCAAATTTAGGCTTTCTCACTCCAGCCTTTGGGATCCTATTCCTTCCTAAGTAATATTGTTGAGCTAACAGTAGACACCCTTTAATCCTCAGTTAAACTTAACTTGCAATTTGACAGTCACTGGCATTGGTCAGTTAGGTTAGAGGATCAATGTCAGAAATCTTGGCTTGAGACTTTAGGAGACAAGCAAGGGATACCAGGAAGCTTTCTGGACGTATCTGCAGTGCTTGTGTGGAAGAGCAGAAATCCATGAGTTCACCTTCTTTCTCTACTTTATCTAGAGAAAACAGAGTTTGGCAACTAATCTCACAATATTAGTTTGCCAAACATGTTTTCAAAACAATACACTGCATTAGTTACCTGGACCCTTGTTTCCCTTGAGTAATTATTTCAGGGTATCTATCTAATTACATTTGTGGTGTATCTCAGTGGTAGATATCATGTCTTATGTGTTCTATCCCAGGCAATGGGAGAAAAAGCAGGATTCACTATACATATTGTTAGTCTGAACTCTAAGTGTTTTATTGATGTAGGAGAGTCTTCTGTATTTCTGTACTCTCATTGGTTAATTAATAAAGAAAACTGCTTGGCCTGCTTGGTCAGAATATAGGTAGGTGGGGAAGACAGAACAGAACGCTGGGAGGAAGAAGGCAGTGAGGCAGATGCTATAGCTCTCCTCTCCAAGATGGACGCAGGTTAAGATCCTTCCCGGTAAGCCACCACCTCGTGGTGCTACACAGATTATTAGAAGTGGGTTAATCAAGATGTGAGAGTTAGCCAATAAGAGGCTGAAACCTTGGGCCAAGCAGTGTTTAAAATGAATACAGTTTCCGTGTAATTATTTCAGGGGTAAAGCTAGCCACATGGGCGGTGGGAAGTGGCCCGCCGTTCCTTTCTACGTTTTATTCTTAGGAAAAGACTCATTATTATAACTGGATTTATCCAGTTTAAAAACTGATTAAAAAATTCCAGAAGAATTTTGAGAAACAACCTTCATGTTTTGTCCATCTAGGACAGCTGTTGGTGGCGAAATTTGTATTAGTTTGAATAGGCAGGCGGATAGCTGCATTACATAAACTGTTAAAGAAGCTGGGAAATCCCAAGATCTGCAATTAGCGAGCTAATCAAGGAGGCCAGTGGCTTGAAAGCTGGCAGACTACACTCTTCAGAAGTACTGTGGCTTCATTTCAAGTCCAAGGGTCAGAATAGACCAATTCCTTGGACACAAAAGTGGGCCAACTTTAGTGATGAGGCGGTAAGCATTGGAGAGACAGTCTGGTTCACTGTTGGCTGATGGAATGTTAATTTCATCTAAAAACAACCTAGCTGACACACCCAAACTAATGCTGCATCAAACATGCAGGTGGCCTATGGCCCAGTCAAGCTGACACACAAAATTAACTGCTGTGATCTGCCGTGAGTCATTCAATTACTCACTGAACTCAAAGACAGAAAGGATGAATTCAAACAAGTTCTGACTGAATAAAATCATGGTTGGTCTCTGTCTAAAGGATTTTTCCTGCCCACAGATACTAATCTTGCATTGCTTCTTTTTCTTATCTTTCAAACAGATAGACATCAAACTACCTTCACCTCAATGGTTCGCTTAAAATCTCCTTATACATGCAATTATTGGTTGTTTTAATTTTTTTTCTTTTTCCTTCTTTCCTTCTTTTTTTCCTTCCTTTCTCCTTCACTCCCTTCCTTCCTTCCTTTCTTCCATTCTTTTGTTTTTTTAAGACAGGGCCTCACTTTCTATTTTTGGCTAGCCTAGAACTCAGTGTATAGATGGACTGGTCTTGACCTCACAGAGATCCACCTGCCTCTGTTTTCCTAAAGCTGGGATTAAAAGCTTGTAACACTAGATTTAATGATCATTGGAGAATTAAAAAAATATTTCCCAAGTTATTTTTGAATTCATGTATGAGCTTAAAAAGTATTTCTTTGAAACAATAAAGAAAAATAATACAAAATAAAATACTACACGAGCAATGTAGCCTCACCAATGCAATTTAGCAAAAGATAGCTTAATTGATGCTTCTTTAACTCAGTAAAAAGCAATGCAGCTTATAGGAACAACAATATATCCGGGACATTGGATATATATGCATTTGCATGATTTATCAACTTGTGACCAGCTTTACAGATTCTTTAAAGAAAAAAGAATAAGTGATAAGATAGTTCCATAGTTAACTATGTTGATCAGGGTAACAATTATTTTAGTATTCAGAACTAAGTAGTAAATGGGAAAAATACATTGGTCCAACAAAGCCAAAAGGTCAGTTAAACAAAGATTCAGTCACACTGTTTGTTGCTGGAAGTTCCTGAGTTTTAAAATAGTCTTTTTTTTAAGTCAAATTGGAGTCTGATAATCTAGGAAAGAAGGAAACAGTCTTATCATTCACAATTAATTAATAATACAAATTTTATCCTAATATCAGAGCGGATGGAATTTTCAGTATGGAAGAAATCTAGATTTTTGGAACATATTTCGACATTTATGAAGACTGACTGGGACTGCATCCCCACCCCATCTAAACTTTTTCTTGTTCACTAACTTTTCATATACAGAATTTCAAGTCAAACTCTATAATTTAAAATGCAAACATTTTCACAGATAAAGCAAACAAACATCCCTTTGCTGTCTTTAGGTCCCTACTTACCAGGATGGGGTGGATGTGTAAACTAGAACATTCATAGAGAGCGGATGGGAATGACAAGGGGATGGGACCTAAGGAGTATGGATGGGTGTTCAGAAAAAGCCTCAGTTGTCAAGAAACTTAAGTGAGAAGTACAGACCTCTGCGGTGGAAGGATGGGAAAGAGGCATTTCAGGTGGAGAAGGCTGGGCCCAGCCACAGACACAAAGGACAACATCGCTTTTGAACGATCAAACAAAAATGTAACCGGAAGCAACTTAGCACAGGGCAGATTCTGTCTCATACTAACAATGGTGCAAAGAGGCCACGTTTCTGTCTCATCCCCCATGTTCATACTAACAGTGATGCAGAGAGGCGACATTTCTGCCTCATCCCCCACGTGTTATGCCTCTTTCTCATGCTTTGGTCTTTATTTCAGAGGAAAAATATTTTCAGATTTGTCTATAGCTCAGTTCTGGACTCTTCAATTAAAATCAAGCAACTGTAGAAGACAGAAGTGCCTTTCCCTCTGTCTCCAGGCCCAAGGGCAGCCCTTCTTCTGATCAGTCTTGAGACTGGTTATTAACCTTGTTGGCTCTTTGGTGCTTTTATCGACTCTGTAGATCTCAACTTGGAAAGTGCAATGTGCAGGGTGGTTTATAATATTTTTGAACAGATCACAGATGCTTCAGATGTAGCTCAGAATTTGTTGAGCATGCATGACCTGGGTACTTTTTAAGTCTCTCTCTCTCTCTCTCTCTCTCTCTCTCTCTCTCTCTCTCTCTCTCTCACACACACACACACACACACACACACACACACACATGTAGAAGGCCGCAGCCACATTCTCCATTATCAAGATGGCGCTGACATCCGGCTTCACCGCCAGGTGAACGCACATGTGCTCGGTAATTTCCCACTGAGTCCCCGCCTACTCCCGAGGCATTCACCTGGGATTATGGACAATGGACCAATCCAAGAGTGACACGTCCGAAGCAGGGTCTGTTTCCTTTATAAGGGATGGGTTCCATCTTATCTGGGTCTCCGCCATGTTGGCTGATGCCCGCTCTCCCAAGGGGCATTAAAGCTTTACTGCAGAAGTATCCTATGTGTACCGCGTGGTTCTTGCTGGCGAGACGGTAGCGCGGGACACACACACACACACACACACACACACACACACATATACATGCACATATAATTAAAATTTTCAAATGTTTAACAATTCGCTTGCTATCTACAAAAAGAAAAGATAAATGACATGATCAAAATAATCTGAACCTTTTATCAGTCTTGGCCATCAGGGTTTGGTACCATAATCCTTGAGTGTAGAAGATAGCATCCTCTTGGTTCCTTTTATTTTATGTTTCCATGAGGAAAGTAGATGGAATGAGTTGCATGCTTACCCTATGTTGCATCAGGCTGCTTGTTTGTTCCGGCAGCCCAAAACCGAAATAATCACACAGAAACTATATTAATTAAAACTCTGCTTGGCCCATTAGCTCTTATTGACTAACTCTTACATCTTAACTTAACCCATTTCTATTAATCTGTATATCACCATGTGCCAGTGGCTTACTGGCAAAGATTTGGCATGTCTGACTCTAGCGGCTCTATGGCGTCTCTCTGACACCACCCTTTTTTCTCCCAGCATTCAGTCCAGTCTTCCCCACCTACCTAAGTTCTGCCCTATCAAGAGGCCAAGGCAGTTTCTTTATTCATTAATGGTAATCACAGCACACAGAGGGGACTCCCACAATAACCCTAACAATATGCAACGATGAAAAGTAGTTTGTGGATAGCTCAGGTACAGAGTTTAGTTTCTTCTGTGCTGGCTCACACTGTGCCTATCTCAGCTAAAGTACTGACATCTGTACGTGATGTCAGTACTTTAGCTTCTCAGTCTACTCAGCTCAAAGTGGCCACCTCATCAAATATGCCACTATTATTCCACAGCAGAGAAAAGTACCTAAATTGGAGAGATTTGATTTAGATGGTGTGAAGGGCATCAATCATATAAACATATTAAAGGTTTTTTTTCAAAGTTTATTAAATTATAAAAGTTTCCATTTCCGCCCCTCCTCTCAACACCCTCCCATTCCCCCCACTCCCTCTCCTCCTCCCTCTCCATCCCTAAGAGCAGTCAGGATTTCCTGCCCTGTGGGAAGTTCAAGTTCCTCCCCCCTCCCTCCAGGTCCAGGAAGGTGAGTATCCAAATAGACTGGATCCCAAAAATCCAGTATATGCAGAGGAAACAAGTCCCAGTGTCATTGTCAATGGCTTTTCAGAAAGACTCCGGGCCAGCCACATTCAGAGAATCCGGCCACATTCAGAGAATCTGGTTGGATCATGTGCTTGTTCAGTCCCAGTCCAACTGGCCTTGGTGAACTCTCATTAGATCAGTTGGGAATATACCCAAGAGATGCCCTATCATACCACAAAAGCATTTGTTCAACTATGTTCATAGCAGCACTATTTGTAATAGCCAGAACCTGGAAACAACCTAGGTGCCCCTCAATAGAAGAATGGTTAAAGAAGGTGTGGAACATATACACATTAGAGTTTTACTCAGCGGTAAAAAACAATGACATCTTGAATTTTGCATGCAAATGGATGGAAATAGAAAACGCTTTACTGCGTGAGGTAAGCCAGACCCAAAAATAGGAATATGGTATGTATTCACTCATAAGTGGATTCTAGCCATAATTAAAGGTCTTTGAGCCTATTATTCATGATCCTAGAGAAGCTAAATAAGGTGAACCTGAAGAAAATCATGTAGTTATCCTCCTGGAGATTGGAAATAGACAAGAGTGCCAGAACCTTCATCTGGCGATGGATGGAGCTACAGACAGAGACCACATTGGTACACTGGACTTAACTCCCTAGGTCCAAACGAGAAGCAGAAGGAAAGAGAAGGTGAGCAAAGAAGGCAAGACCAGAGGGAACCTTCATCCGACGATGGATGGCGATACAGACGGAGACCCACATTGGAGCACCGGACTGAGCCCCCCAAGGTCCAAATGAGGAGCAGAAGGAGGAAGAACATGAAAAAGGAAATCAGGACCATGAGGGGTGCGATCACCCACTGATACAAGGGGACTGATCTAATTAAAGGGTTTTATAAATCAATACGACTACCATGCTGTTGTTCCTGAGTTCTTATCAGTTGCTGCCCAATACCTCATGGATTTTTTTTTTTTTTGGTTTTTATTTTAAGGCTTGATCTGCTGATATTGGACTCTGTAATGCATTCTTTATTCATGAGTGAATTTTAAAATAACTCTATTTTTGTATAATTCCATGCTTTTCATCCGGTATAGAACATTAAAAGTGATCATTGGCCCTAACCGATATGTAGGTAGGCTCTAATGTCATGGATGCACTGGAATGGCTCTGGCTGAGTGTGGGCTTCTGAGATTTTATATTGAACGAGTAGAGCAAAACCAAGGCACACCAATAATCAGCTTGGTGGCTGATAAATGCTAGCACTGTGCTAAACACAAGTGAGTGAGTGAGTCAACCAGACAACTAATGCAACTTTTAGACTTCTAGGTCAACTGACTAGTGTTGGGTGCCTCGAATTTTTCAGTCCTCCAGAGGGGTAGAGGGATGTTTGGGAAGGTCAACTGAGATGCTGGCTGTCTGTAGTAACTTTAACCTCAGAATAACATACCAGTACATATGCCATGGCATAAATAAAAGGATAAAGGAAGAAGACAAGACTAGCAATCTGTAGCACAAGATCTAGTTGGTCTTAATAATAAAAGATCAGAGTCAGATATTGGGGGGAAATGCTGAGAGATCAGAGAGATAAAGGAGCAAACCACCAGGAACCTTACTTACTCAACTTCCCAACCAAAAAGAGAGTATGCTTCTCGCTCCTCCTGCCTTATCACTTCCTCTCTCTGCCCAGCTATATCACTTCCTGTCTGTCTGTACAGACCTCCCAAACACTCTATGGTTAGCTAGTGAATAGCTTTGATCCTCAATCAAACTTTATTTGTACAAACAAGATATCATTACCTTAGCTGGAACCCATTAAGTTCCTTCTGGGAAGATTCAGTCCTTAGAAGCACAGAAAAAATGTAGCCTGACATGCTAATGACAATTCTTGTCCACCCTCATAACCACTCAAGAGTAAACAACTTTTCTTAATTTCATTCTCTGTTTACTTAACCCTTCCAATGCAAAACATCTCCTCAGTACTGAGTCTAGGACTCTCAATCAAGAAACCCAGCTCTAGTTTGTGAACTTCAGATGCAGACAACACTGTTGTTGGAATATTTGTATACTGTGTAAAGATTTGTTGTTGTGATTGGTTTATTAAAGGGCTGAATGGCCAATAACTAGGCAGGAGAGGTTAGGTAGGACCTCCAGGTAGAGAGAGAAATTTGGGATGAGTTTTGGTGTGTTTGATTTGCCAGCAAGACACACATGAAGTAAGAAATACATTATGAAGGAGAGGAAATAGCCATGTGACAGACAGTAGATTAATATAAATGGGTCAATTTAAGTTATTAGAGTTGGTTTGGGATGAGCCTTAGTTAAGGCTAAGGTATAATTATTTTCCATGTCATTATTTGGGGACTGACACTCCAAAGAAAATCTGACAAGAAAGTACACAAGAAACACACTGTCTTCATTTTATTACATGGACCACAACAGAATTCTTCTTCATGGGCAAGGTAGAGTTTCAGTAGCAAATAACAAATAAAGAATTCATACATTAATTAAATATAAACATTAAATATAAATATAAAAACTCAGAAGACCTTCTCAATGGGTCAAACCAGTGACTTGGAAGCACCCTAGGACCCACAAGCAAAAACTAGTGGGACTAAAGTTGATTTATGAAAGTCAGAGGCTATGAGCTCAACCTTATGCTTCCAATTAGGAGATTTGTATGAAGGAGAAGAGTAAGCAATGTGGCATCAGCATTTGAAGACATTCAAAGCAACATTGGGTAGAGTTTTCCAGAATAGAAGAAAGATTTTGCAAGACTGAATGTATCATGAAGGAATTTTCAAATCTTGTAAGACTGAATAATTTGCATAAAATATTCCTCAATATGAATAAACCTATAGGCTTGAGATTCTAGCATGAACAGGGAGAAAGTTCTTAAAACAGAAACATTACAACAATTAAAAGTCATATAAATGTTTTCACATAAGTGTTGCATTAAATACAGTTAATGCTTTTACCTAAGATTTGTAAGATGCCACTATCATCTTCCTTGCCATGGATTAAGAGAAAGTGAATGCCTTCAACAGATTTATGAAGATTTTTTTATGCTCTCTAAGCATGGAAGGGATTCTTCTTAGAGCTTGAGATTTATAATTTTAAAGTATTTCTTATTGTATACATCCTGACATTTTTATTCAGGTTTTAGAAAGAAGTGTGAATTATCTATAACAACATGCAATTTTCTTTTATGTATTTATGATTTGCCTTGTTTGGTGAACATTGTACTATGTTTAATATATTTAATCTCATGGTCTACTCTCTTAACCAATAATGAATATATTATTGATGAAATAAGAATTACATTTACACACGATTACTATAAGAATATATATCATCCTTATTTTAAGACATTTTATAATATTAAAACAATAATAAACGGGACAATTGAAATTGGCTTTGACTTTATTTCACTGAACTTAATATTTCATTTTAGTTTTTCTTTTCTCCATAAAAATACACATTAGGAATTATATTTCATTGAAGTTTTGTTTTGAAATTTTGAGATCATACTAATACATGAAAATAAAGTTAAATTATCATTTTTGTTACTGCATTTGAAGAAAAGAAATTTATTTTTAAGATTTATTTTTATTTATAATCATGTTACATCCATATGTACAAGTGAGTGTGTGTGTGTGTGTGTGTGTGTGTGAGAAGATGTCTATCATGACCAGAAGAGGGTGGTAGATCCCTTGGAGCTCAAGTTATAGGCAATTATGTATAGCCTGATACAGATGGTAGGAATCAAACTCAGGTTCTCTGCAAGAATAGGAAGTATTCTTAACTGCAGAGCAACCTCTCAAGACCTAGAGATGAAATTCCTAATGCTGTCTAAATCCTTTGTTAAAAGTACATACTTTTGAAGTCACTGTAAACTCCTATATATTCTTGCTATATGGTTATAGAGGTGGACAAAAGAATTTTTTTTCTCAGACACAGATTATCAAGTTTGAGAACATGGTGGTAGACAACATGAGTTTACATTTTATTGTCTTAATAAGTTACTAATATTAAAAAAAGAAATAGCCTTCGGTTTTTGAAAGACTAAAATATTATTACTGCAAAATTTGTGGGAAAATTTACGAACTACTACTAAAGAACAAAAACATTTTTGATATTTAATACTCACTTATATAATATAATACTATATTATTAATTGTATAATATTATAATTAGCAGAAATATTTTCATTTGAATTTCTTCAATAAGTTGTTATCTGTTATTTTATATAATCAAGGTGGTATCTTTTAGGATATTTAAAGTTTTTATTAGTTACTTCACAAAATCTATCAATTTGATTATAAGCTACTTTTAAGTCAAATCTATTTCTCACTTTCTTCTCAAAAATTGCAATTGACATATATTAACTATCCATATTTATAGCATACAGAATATGAACTCCACACATGCATGCAACATATAGTGATGCAAATTGGATATTTATTATCACTATGCCCAATATTTATTCTTTCTGTGAGATGGGAGCCTGCAGTATTATCACTGTTGTTTTTTTATAAGGTATGTAATTGCTTGTCATGACTGCATATCCCCTTATATGGCTGTGTTATTTTTTAACTTCTCCATCTTTTATCTCTTCAGAGTCTTCCCATGCCCAGCAGGATGTGGATATTGTGGTTCTTGGCCACGAACTATTTCTTATGAATTCTGTTATTCTGAACAAATTATGACCTAATGCATGCTGTGGAAACTTTATTGCTAATACACAAGTGGTTATTTCCTTCCCAATCTGTTACATTTATAGCTATCAAAGAGAGCAAAGGAATGATTTCAGCCAACTGTGCCAATTCCAAAACATGAATGATTTTGTACAAAATGGGTATCTATATCAAAACTTAATATTAATCCCCCAAATCAAAGGCTGCTTAAATATTATTTTCCCATTAGTCAGTTGCTAATCTTAGACACCAGTATTTTCCTTTTGTTAACTACATCTATAAAATGGAGCTGAGGGAATTCAATTGTATCTCCAATATCAATGTCAATACTACTTAAGGTGAATATATGTATCTGCTGTTTATATTAACACAGAACTATAAAATGCTATTAATCAAAATTCCCTACCCAATATTTTCCTAAGAGGTTTAATCATACGTGGAACTCTGAAACACACCTCTTTAAAACTGTTTTCGTCTCCCATGAGTCTCATCAATGTGGCTTCCTGAACAAGACCAGAACAAGAACCATAGACACGCTAACGTGAAAGGAGGAAGTCTCACTGAGCCTCAACCGTAAACAAGCAATGGCAGACAACTAAGGAATGTTAAGAGTGGAAAAATGGTATTTTCCAGGGGAGAGTCCAAATTGGTTATCCAATACCAAATACTCAACCTTGAAATAATATACATACATAACTTTCTTTAGAGCGAGTGGGTTGCATTTAAATATTTAGAAACATATATGTGCATGTGTGCATATATATATATATATATATATGCAGTTAAAGAAATAGAGAATAGAGGCCATAGAATTTGTAAGAAGCAGTAAGGGGGTGCATGGGAATGACTGGATGGGGAAAGCGAAAAACAATGTAATTATATTTTAATTAAGAAAATGAAAGCAATATTCTACAAAAGATTATATTATCCAATTTTTCAATAATTATTGGTTGTTAATTCATTGAGGTTTCTTTCTAATAAAGTCACAGAATAAAGAAAACAAAATAAAACATAAGTTTTAAAATTGTGAAAGACGTTCGACAATGTCTGATGTTCTTATAGGTGGTGAAGCTGAAGGTTACCAGGGTTGTAGTCCCTCATGTGCTGCAAATGCATTTCAAAGACTTTTTTTTTTTTTTTGCTGCTTTTAACAAACTCTCAATTTTAGGGTCCATGATGCAAAAATTGCTTTGAGTGGAAGTCAGAAAGAAATTCTTCCATATTTACACTACAGATCAGGTTTTCTATACAGAGAACTGCAGGGAAAAGGTCAAGACTCATTTTAGCTTCCCGGTGAGCAGCTTCTAGAACCGCCTCTACCCTGCACTGATAACCCACTGCTAATCTTTCCCATCGCTCAGTTAAGGATCAGTACGGGGGGCGGGGGGAGAAATCCCCGGTGTCAGAAAGGTAAAAATAATTATGCCCATCTTGGTATTTTCTATTTAATAATTTGGGCCATGGATTAGTAACCTTTGTTCTGCCTACTGTGCAGTCATAAATTACTTTTATAGATCAAGGGAACTTGAACTTTCAAAAGTGCTGTTTTAGCTTAAAATGCTATAATTTAGATATCCTATTTATGTAAGAAGAAACTGGTGTCAGATACAATAAGCACTTTTAAAAATTCTCTCCTTCAAACTATTGCCCCAGTATGGGGTTCATACTCTCAAAATAACAGAAGAGCTTTTGAAGGCTGCTTGACTACATATTAAATAATCATGAAAGATGTCAGGACTCTCAATGTAACATTCATGGCGTACAATCTCATCATTTTACCTCTTTGGTCCTCAAACATGTTCACAGCTCAGGACCCTGATTTTAAATCCCTTAGGTTGCATTCAACACTTTGCCATGGTATTTGACAAGTTAAATAATCATAGCGCTTTCCAGTCCATGGAGAAAGGTTAGCATGCTGTCAAATATCTTTTCAATGGTGGCCTGAGATAAACATTCCAGGTTGTAATTTTTCTAGATCGTTGGCCTATGAAAAAAAATTGAAAACTTATGAAAAGAATGTCTACTAGATAAAGCATAACTCATAGATGTAGTTTCATTGTTTGCTATTAAATAATGTAATATAATAATTGTTTAGCTTAGCCTGCTTTAATATTTGATAATGATTCAGTATCACAAAACCAAGTCTGTATTTAAAAGCAATTTTGTGGGCTAGATATTTAAGCTATTTTCAGACTGTTCCAAGTAAAATGACTAAGGTCCAAAGGGTTAATTCGAAATTTTCTTGTTTTAATTTTATCAATGTATACAAATATGATATCATTTTCAGAACATTTAAAAATATCCCTCCAGCTAGCTAAAATCTATGTTCACTTAACAGAATAACAGTATTGAGCTGTCCTCTAGGGCCTATGACCTACCTAGGCACAGGTTCTTGGCCCTATTAATGGTACCAAGTGCGAGTGGAATACGCCATACAACAAATCAGAAAGTGGTTGGATACTCAGGTAACATTCATGCGACCATCATACCATTGTGCATATTTGTTAGGGCAATTATCATTGTAGCTCATAGGATTCACGGGCGAGTGAAATTGATGGTAATGTCTCCATTAGCATGCGTATATCAGTGCACCTTTCAGTCCTCCCCAGGGAAACTTCTACTTGCAGAAGATGACAATTACCACAAAGACTCTCAACTGGCCAACATATGGAGAATAAGAAACCGCGGCGTTCTCGACCCTAAATGGAATGCATATACCACACTCCTCCCCACATGGCTCCAGGATCTTCAAGGAAAGGTTGTGGTAGCCAGAACTTGTGGATGCCTTCAAGGAAACAATGCTCTAGAAAGAACAGGCAGTTCTTATGGAAACTCACAGTGATTGCCACAGCATGCAAAACGCCGCATAAACCCAAGCAAGGCAAAAGTTCCATCATCTAGGGTTGGTGGGGGGAAAAAAAGGCACTGGGAGAAGGAAAAAAATCTTTTTGAGATGATTCATAGTAGGTCAGTCATAACCTGAATGGTCTTCTCCCAGTAGTTGGTCAACAAAAACTGGATTCAATGAGAGGAAAATAATCCTGAGGTTTGTGAGTAGACATTTAAGAGAGGGGAGAATAGAAATTGGAGGAAAGGAGGTGGTTATTATCAAAATACATTGTGGAAAATTCTCAAAGGATTAATAAATATATCATTAAAATAATTAAACAACTTTCTGAAAAGCCTCACAAATATTCCTGCAAAGCAAGTACGTTCTGTGTTTTGCTGACTTTATCTTGCTAGGAGGGAAACAGCACTGATAGAGGTCAAGAGGCTTTTGTCAATAGTTAATCACGAAGTGTGGAAAAATAATTTAAGAAAGTCAATCTTCTGACAAGAATACTCTCTCCCTCTCTCTCTCTCTTCCTCTCTCTCTCTTCCACACACACACACACACACACACACACACACACACACACACACACACACCATTAAACTGACCAATTCTGTGTCTTCTGGGAGAAACAATCACGAAAACTATGTGATCTTTGATGACTACAGTGACCCTTTTTGCTGTAGCCTGCAGCATGCTCTTAATCTTTCTCTTTCAGGAGGCATAGAAGTCACTGTACAGTTGTTTCCACCTCCCTAGTGCTGAAATTACAGCCATATACCTCCACTTTCCACTTGGTATTTATTTATTTATTTTTAGTAGATGGCAAATAATTGTGGAATCACAAGATGTAAGAAAATAAAGGAAAGGAGGAAAGAAGGGACGGAGGAAGGCAAAGGGAGGGAGGGAGGGAGGAAGGAAGGAAAGAAAAATAAGTGAGAAGGTCATGTGTCATCTTTGTGAGCTCAAAAGATTCTCAAATGCTTTGGTTTTTAAATTATAATGAATAATTTCATTTCCCCAGCAGAGTAGGTTAAGGGATTCCCAGAGATCTTGATAGAATAAATAAGAAAGATCATATAACCAGGAAGACTAGACTTCCTAAATCTGCTTAAGAGTTTGGATAGAATGAAAAGTAGAGATTGCTGACATTGCCCCCACCCAGTTCTCCTCTTTCTAGAGCCAGCAGACTGACATCTCCAGTTCTCTCTGGGTTTGTTCCACTCTTACTGACAGAACATCTTCTTCAGGCTGGTGTTTACCACATTGGTGACAATGGTTCTCAAACCTTGGGATTTGGACACACCTGGGTTTGAGTCACAACACTACTTTCTGAAATCCTAACTTACATATTGTATATGGTTGAAATCCTAACTTACATATTGTATATGGTCAGACTTCTCAGTCTTCATGTTCTGTGGGCCATTAGCTTATATATACAGCATACAATTTCCTTCCAATGTTTCTACTTCTAGGAAAAAACCTGAACAAGACAGCATGTGCTATATATGTATATCCATCCTTGGGTATCCCTATTCTTTCTTTCTCAAGGCTTACCAGAATGTTCCTGTGTCAAAGAGCAAAGAGGCAGGAATACACAGCATGACAAAATCTACAGAAAGATAAAGTTGTTTTTTTATCAGATTCCACTGCTTTCTTGAGATGGCTCTTCTATTCTTCCAGAAGACATTGAGTTGAATTGTATTATGGTGTGTGTGTGTGTGTGTGTGTGTGTGTGTGTGTGTGTGTGAGTGAGTGTGTGTCTGTGTGTCTGTGTGAAAGATAGTGCTGAAACACAATGGAGCAGTATTCTTGCCAGAAGATTGGCTTTCTTAAATTATATTTTAAACACTTGATGATTAATATTGACAAAAGGCACTTGACCTATATTAATGCCTTTTCCCTCCTAGCAAAATAAAATTCTTTCTAATTACATGGCAAAGGACTATGCATCAGAGAGGAATGGCAATTTTATTCTTTAAGTCACCTCCTCTAATCTTGCCTGTGGGAGTGTGGGAAAATATTCACAGAGGGACTGAATGATAACTCAACTTGTAAGTGTGCTGTATTTGGTGCTCAACCAACATATTGAGTCCAGAACCTAAGGTAGAAGGGAAAGACCAATTTCTAAAAGTTGCCCTCTGAGTTCCACATGAGCATCATGTGCCCCTCACATACACACCTGAACTTACTTACCTCTCTCAATATTAATAGTAACAACAACAACAACAATGATCTAAAGAAAATCTCCCATTTGGGCCACTTAGAATTCTGAGAAGATGGAGACACTTCTGTGGAGTTAAAAGAGTTGATCCCAGTTTCTGAACCCCGCACACAACATGGGTGTATCTATGCTGCTCATGATACCAAATTCTTTGAAAACAAATGGCTGATGAGAAACAGCATATGCAAAAGCAAGATTCTCAGAATAATCTCTCTGATAACCAATATCTTCACTGTCCAAGAATAACACAGGTATTAAGAATTACCAGAATCTAGAAAACAAATGTTTTCTGACTTTTCTTACATGTTGATGTCTTGGTAGTTCTTGGTTTTGTGTCTCTAATTTTGTGGTGAAAGAGGTCTGGGCATTGGCCAATAGCAGGCTCCCTAACTGAGATCTTGCAACACAGTTTCCTTGGGAATTAGTATTTGTTGATGTAGAACTTGCTTGCTCTGTTTGGTTCAGTGCAATGGAAACAAAAACATTATTGTTCACTAATATGTTTGTAGTTCTATTTTGGTCTACAGTTCCAAGAACTATATCTGAGCTGTCTTTGAATATAGTAGCTATTATGCTATGAATTTGTGCCTCTTCTAATTCAAAGCACTCTCTTCACAAGAAGCTTACGTCTGCCACACACCACTTTCGGTCAGGTTAACTTTCCAATTGTTGTTCAAGTTTGCTTGTAATATATCATCTCAGAAGTCTGACCAAATGCTATTTATTTGTTTCATGGCTTGTTTTGCAGGGCTGGGGGGTTGGCAAGATGTCATTGGCAGAGTGCACTATGGGATGTCATATCAGATGGGAAAAGGAAGGTATAAGCTCCGATTGAGAGAACCTGGAAACAAAACCTGCAAGTTAAGCTTTCCTCTTGCAGCCTTTATCTGGGCATGAAATTCAGTTACGGCCTACACAACCTGGCTGTGCCTCTGGATTCTGACTTCCAACAAATACTATCCTGCTCTCAACAAGATCAGCCGAATGAGCTTTACCTACCTTTAGAAATCTAAAACAGTTTTTAGGGTTCTCCTCATTTTTAAAGTAAATAATGATTTCCAGGGGCTATGTATGGTATGCATAGATCCCACGGCATTAGGATTTCTGAAAGAGAACATTTTTCTGATTTCTTTTCTCCCTTTCCATCATTAAGTTTATTTCACTAAACAACAATAGCAACCTTTTAGCAGATTTAGCCCTTGTTTGTGATGTAAATGGGAATATATATTCTTACTTTGATGGACATATTAAACAAGAGAATATTTAAACTTCTTTTTCTTTTATTTCTTTCTTTCTTAAGCATGGCCTTAGCTTGCACCCCTAGTCAAGCCTGGAATTTACAATCTCCCTGCCTCTAGCTTATACTATTGGGAACATACATGTGATCCTCTCTAAAAGGTTAAAATTCTATTTTGAGGGAGCCTTTTTAAAGATGTAATTGCAGTGGTACAAAATTCCCTCCAACAAAAGGGAAAAGACACTTTCTGAAGAGGTCAGGATATATTCAGATTTCAGATTTTAATGCAATCATATCTATTTGCTTATACAGCATGAGAGAAAGTCTAATTACTCTAGCTCAATCACAGTGTAGGAGGCAACATTGACTTTTAGAAGACAGGTGTGCTCAGTCTCTCACATGTGGCCAGTGCCCCTATTTTACCTCTTGCTAATTCATTATATAATTATTATCCTTGGGATGAGGTCATGACTCAGTGTGTAAAGTGCTTGCCGTGCAAGTGCAGGACCTAAGTTCAGATTCCAGGCATCCAGGTCAAAATCTAGGATTGGTGATTTTACACCAATTTACCAATTTACCAATTGGTAATTACAGATTACATCTGTAATGCCATCCCTGGGGAAGTGGGGATAAGAAGCACCCTGGGTCTCTCTGGTTGCCTGTCCAGCCAAATTGGTGAGCTTTAGGTTCAATGAAAAATACTGTCTCAAAAATTAAGGTGGAAAGTAATGGACAAAAACACCCAGTCTGACCTCTGACTTCATGCACACACACATGCATGAATACCTGTACACACATGCATGTGCACACAAAAAACACATACACATGCATAGGTATTCAGAAAGCAGAAGAGATTATTTCTTTGAATGTTTGGCCACTAACATCTCTTCTCCCACATTCATATAATGGAGTTAGCAAGCACAGTCATGGGTTAAGTAGCAATCAATCCATGAGCCTTAGGGCTCTTTGACTAGAGATACATTAATGGGAAGTCAGCAGTCAGTGGTAATCCCATATCTAATCCAGTGTGGGTAGTATTGGTTCTGGTTACAGATCACTCTGGGGAGTCTGTCCTAGTAGGATGAATTCTGCATGTCTGAGGGAAGAGTGTGAACTTGAAACAGGAAATTAGTAGCTGGGGTTATGTAGAATAGCAAAGAAATCTGTACAAAACCCAGAGCACACAGCTCCTCTGTGCTTGAATCTTAGATTGATCTCCTTAAATTCCTATTCTATTTTATGGCCTTGGAAGAGTACTGACGGATGTATCTCCTTAGTGTTCCTCTGGTTCTCACAATCACCCAGTGTGAGGAAACTTCATAGGGAACTGTTTCTACTGCTCTTTAATACAACATTTTAGTTTATTTTGCAGGAATGTTTAATACTTTATATACTTTCCAAAGTATACTTAAGCCAAGATGAAAATAAAGTCCAGATATGCAGTCATGGGTAAGTATCCAAGGGTTTGAATCTGTACTGTCTTCTGACGTCTATGTATTTTAATGTCAACTGTGATCTGAGGGGAATGATGATGTCATTTTAAGACATTAAAACCTAGTGTACTCAACTCATGACTTTGAGCTCTTCCAGTCTTAGTATGAAACTGCTCAACTGGGAAATTGAGGAACAAATGGAATATTTTTCAGGTTAAGTTAGGTGACTGTATCTTGTCAAAGATGACAGGCACCAAGCATAGCATTCCATGGTTCAGTTCCACATAATCCTATTGTTAGACTAACTCAACCCTACCCAAACTGCACTGTGCTTAACATACCAATGTCCTTGCTGTGTGAAAAGAATCCCATGAGTGACTATGGAAAAATACAAGCAAGCAAAACATAGACAAAATGAGGCATGCTAAATCCCTCAATGCCAGCCAGGTGATGCAGGTTTGTTTTCTGCACACTTCCTCTGAGGTTTTGCAGGGACTTTCCCCTATTTTGACTCTGTAATGAGTGTGTGTGTGGCTTGTGAGTGACCCAGGCAAACTATGTCAAATTTAATTGGCATAAGAACATGTTTCTAAGAGATACAGGTGTGCTATTTTGCATAATGATACTGGAAAAGTCTAGACATATTTATTGCTCACAACCTCACAACCTAGCATTCTTAAGTCCCCTGTTCAAGTCTCTCTCTCTCTCTCTCTCTCTCTCTCTCTCTCTCTCTCTCTCTCTCACACACACACACACACACAAACACAAACACACACCACACTCATAGATGTATATATATATATATATATATATATAATTTATAGATAGTACTAACCATGAGCTTCTAATATCGACTTTATCATATGTTGGAAGTTATATATAATGATCATTGTTTCAGAATCTTCCATTGTTGTTTTGATACAGTGTCTTCTATAGCGCACATTGACCTTGAACTTACTCTGTAACTGAAGATGACCTTGAATAGCACATTATCTACCTCTTTCTCCTAAATTCTGGGATTACATGTATGTAGTAACATGCTGAGATATTGTTTCAGACTTCTAGATGTTGCAAATTAGGAATAAACTATTCCTATAGTTGAAGTATGGTACTTGAAGCCTTACTTATACTAGAAGAACTGATACAAAGCCATGGGTTATTTATCATTCCCCCAAAATCAGTATGTACATTTGGTAATGTTTCAGTCTATCAGAAAACAGCGTGATGTGTTCACATACATGTCCATGCTTCACTGTTGCAGAACTTCAGAATACTGTTTACACTGTCTGGGAAAGCACACAGTTACCCACTGTCTATAAGTTGCTCTGTAATAATCCTTCTGTGCACTGTAAATATGTATTTTTCTCATTGTTAATAAAAAGTTGATTGATCAATAGCTGGGCAGAGAGAGAATGGGTGAAAGAGACTGAGACAGAGAGAACACTGGGATGAAGAGGGGTGGAGTCAGATGTGTTGCCAGCCAGATGTAGAATGAGCTAAACACACAAAATGGGACAGATCTAAAAGCCACAAACCTGTGGCAGCACGTAGATGAACAGAAATTGGTTAAGTTGTAAAGCTAGTTAGTAAGAAGCCTGAGATATTGGCCAAAACTGAGCATATTTCAATTAATATTAAACTTTTTTGTGGTTATTTCAGAGCCAGCAATAGGAACAGGAAAACTCTGAAAACTATTGCTTTTTAGTCAATCAGAGAATTAGAATGAACTTCCTTTTATACTGTATCTCAAGAAAATTGATTGTGCTGGGCCTGCAAAACTGTGCTTCTCAGTTACTGGTTTAGATGAGCTCAAGTTCTCATGAAAAAAATTATTTGTTCCCTGATATTTGTGACATGGTTTTGTCTCTTGAAATGGCAGTCCTCTGAGCGTGGCCTCCAGCAATGGCCATAGACCCCTCTACCATCTGTCTCTTCTTTGAAGAACAGGCCTGCAGTCCTTGATGTATCCCATCTAAACCTATTTAAAGGAAAACTATATTATAGATTTGCACTAGAAGTAGAAGACTGAGAGGGCCTTGCTGTTAATGAATCCCCCAAATGCAATGGTTGCAAATTCATTGCATATTGCAAATCAAGAACATGAGAGTCTTGTTACAGTCAGCAAGGTGAAAGCAGACAGCTCTCACTGTAGTCCTCTGGAAGGGCCTTCAAAAAGCATTGCCCACTCTTCTCTCTGTCTCTCAGCCTCTCTCTCTCTCTGTGTCTCTGTCTCTCTCTCTCAGTGTTAGCAGAGGCAGGTTGTTCCTTTCCTGGCCGCCCATACACAAAATAATCACACAGAAACTATATTAATTACAAAACCATTTGGCCAATAACTTAAGTGTATTTCTAGCTAGCTCTTACATCTTAACCCATTTATATTATTCTGTGCATTACCATGAGGCTCGTGGTTTACAGCAAGGTTCCGTCTGGCAACTGTCTCTTTTGGTGGTTACATGGCAGCTCTCAGACTCCACCTACTTTCTCCCAGCATTCAGTTTAGTTTTTCTGCTTAACTATTCTGTCCTGTCATACGCCAAATCAGCTACATTCATTAACCAATAAAAGCAACACAGATGCAGAAGTGTGTGTGCATAGTAAACATGTGTACGTGCACTTTCACATGTGTATGAATTCACATTGTGCATGTGGAGTTAGAGATTGACATTAAATGTCTTTCTTTTTTCCCTTTAATCACTGAGGCAGGACCTCTCACTGAACACAGAGTCTGTGGATTGGGCTAGGCTTACTAGCAAGCTTGCCTGGGAATACACCCTGTCTTTACCTCCCAAGCGCTGGGATTACAGATGGACTGACATAGCACTCAACTTTCAAAGTGTGTGTTGAGGGTTCAACCCTAGTACTCAGGATGAGCATCAGGTGCTTTATCCACTGAATCTTCTCCTTAGCTTGGAGTTATTGTTCTTACAAAATCAATACCCAAAACATGGAAAACTTTAATTAGTCCAATGAATTTTAGCAGATATGTCAGTGACTTACTGGTTACATATGCATATTCTTCCTAGGTAACCAGCCCAATAGCAATGCTTTGAGGGGCCTCTGAGTGCATACTCTCCCCAGTGATGCCCATGAGCCTTCCCCCCCCTTGCTCTGAGTCTCCCAGCTACTTGAATGAATAAGTCCTGATTTCCCCTGCTCCACAGCTGCATAAGTCGTTGCAGTACTGCCCAGCCTCTAATCCCCAGATCCAGTCTAACAGATTCCCTGTGATAAAAATAGTCGGTTGATTCTTCTAGAGAACCCTGACTAAGTCAACTGATTCAATACTCATAATACACCAAGCACCACTTAACAGGTGTTCCAAATACATCATTTGTTGCCTTCGGAGTCTAGCCTAAGTCATGTGATCATAATATAGAAGACTATGAGGAAGATTTCAAACATAAAATAATACTGAAAGTGTGTGTCATCATATTCACAGCCAGTATTTATACAGACACTTTAACACAGTAATTTTATTATGTTTATTTACATTATCCATTTCCCCATTGAGAGCTTATTATCCTCTTAAATATTCAGTGTAGAAATCATTGGAGGTCAACATTTTATTCTCTTATCACCAATATTCTAGAACATTTATTCTTCCATATACTTGCCTACTTGCAGTATTGTCTTTTCAGTTGTAGCCACATTAGATGACGTGACCTGCAACACTCTTTCTGTGATCATAACTCATACTTCAATGAGAATGAGGCTCCCTTGATTTTCATATATTTATGGGCCATTCATTTAAATATCTATGAAACCATTTACATGCCTTTAGCTTTTGTCACTGAGATTAAAAGTTAAATGTGCATCTGTCAAGCTATTCTTACCTATTAGGCCCTCTAAGTGAATTATTTATCTATTTTCTCATCAATACAGTTGAAGATCTGACACTGCCTTGCTTCTAACTAAATACAATGTATTATTTTATTCATGCTATTCTTCCTTTGAACTGTCTTAGAAGTATTTGATTTTCCCAGTTAAGAAATTATTATTTTTCATTTTTATTTTAAAAGTTTTAATTATGATGTTTAACGATTTGCCTCAGATTAGTATTTCTGTATTGTGTCAGAGATTTAAGTTTAGTTTTCATTACAATATGTGGAAAAGATTAACTTTAATCTTCTATGTTCTGTTGGTCACTAAAAAAATAAATATACGTGTGCACTGATTTTGAGATTCTTGATTCTCACAGGTTAATCAAGCCTTTAAGCCTTGAGCCTTTCTTTCCACAGCGTCCTGTGCAGAAAGTCCTGAGTGATTGTCAAGACAGTCTAAGTCTGCATTTGTATATCAATTTTCAAATGAATTTGGATTCTGTGCAATCTTATGCAAGAGAAGCATTTGTTATGAAAATATTTTTCTAGCTTTCACTGAAAACTTCATATGTTGCTATATAGATTCTTGTTTTCTCTTCTTGACATTGTTACAGGCATCATCTTCTAAATATATGTGGCAATATATACCCAAATGGTTTTATTCATTAGCCCATACTGTAGGGAAATTCATTAGCTGGTTCCTAAAGTTGCTTAAAAGATTTCTGAGAATTCTCCACTTAAACAACCATGCCTTCTTCAAATAGAGAACTGTGTTTCATTCTGGGCCATCGCCCTGCCAGTGGTTTGCTTACTTAGTCGTTTCAAGTCTAGGACATTTAACTAAATATTGCACAAAAATAACAAAGGTCTCCTTATTTTCTTTGTTTCAGTTTTGAGGAATTCTGCAAAATTGATAACTATGTTACCTATCTTATTTATCTTTTATAAAATTGAAAATATTCACTCTTGCTCCCACTTTCTGAATAATTTGAGTATGACTGACGGTGTTTTGTTACACATTTTCGTATACTTACTGAAATGCTCATATGATTGTTTTTTATTCTGGTAATATGAAAAACTGCATTAAGTTTGAATACTAAAATGACCTTTAATTTCAGACATAAAGTTCATTTGTTTATGAATGTTATCAGAAATGGACTCAATTTCTGAATGCTTCATAAAGTTTACATTCCTAAAAGCATCAATGTGTGATTTTCTACTTGCAAAACCATTTTTAAGTTTTAGTATTAGAATTATTCCTTTTTTACAAAACAGTTAATATGTCATTAATCTTCTTCAATCTTCTGAGTTTACTTAAGATTAGTAACCTTTAAAAGTTTAATAAAATTCAACAATCAATATGTAAGAACATCTATGTGTATAAATGTGTGTGTGTGTGTGTGTGTGTGTGTGTGTGTGTGTATTGGGGTGCGTATTAGGATATGTTTTGGGTGGTGTTTCTGTGTTAGTGTATTTTAGGTTGTATGGATGGGAGTGTGTGCACTGGTTTTTATGTGGTGTGTTTGTAATATTTTTTTGTTTTTATTGACTAAACATTTTTCTCTGTACCCTCCCTTCCTCCTCCACCCCTTCTACCCTCTCCTATGATACCCACTCTCTCTCAATTTACTAAGGAGCTCTTGTCTTTTTCTCCTTCCTATGTAGGTCTATATATGTCTCTCTTAGGGTCCTCCTTGTGATCTAGGTTCTCTGGGGTTGTGGATTGTAGGTGGGTTTTTTTTTTTTTTGGCTTTATGTCTAAAAGCCGCTAATGAGTGAGTACATACTATATTTGTCTTTCTGAGTCTGTGTTACCTCACTCAGTGGATTGAGGTGTGTGTATATTGGACTGTATGTATGTGAAGATGAGCATGAATCGTGGTATTTGTGCTGATGTGTATATAAGTGGTGCTATAGATTTTAATAAGTTTTTTTAACGTACTAGTTTATTTTAATGTCTGTTGCACTTTTACTTCTGTTGATGGTCACTAATCTCTGTTGGGGTTTTTTTGGTTGTTGTTCAACAATATCTTAGGGATTTATCCATTTTTGTTGATATTTTCTAAAAACTAATTTTGGCTTTGTCTATTTTCTTTCTTTCTCATTTAGTTTTCCCCCTATTCTATATTTATTCACCTTGCTTAGGATTTGCTTTGCTCTTTTCTTCTATAATTGTTAAAATAAACCAGAATGGGTGGATTTTAGGTATCTCATGTTGCTATAGGAGTTTAAAACTACAGATTGTCTTCTATACATTAGGGTCCTGAGTATCTCTCAAATGTGGTAACAGCAGGGTTCTTAGTCATGATGGGAGATCATCCATTGAATATATTTAGACCTTTTTTGGGGATCTGAAATGCCAATCTCAACTCACTCTCCCTTCCTCCATTTTTCTTTTCTCTCCCTATCCTCTTCCATGCAATCCTGCCAGAACCCCAGATCAATAGATCACATGACTGTCTGAAACTTCAGAAGTTGTGAGCCAAAAGCAACACTGTCCTCCTTTAAGATGATTCTAGGGTCTTTGTTCATATCAATGAAAGAGTAAATAGCACCACGTTTCGTTAATAATATCCTAATTTTGGTGTCTTATTTGAAACATAATTTAATGAAAAGCAATTCTTATGCTTTTGTAATTTTGCCTTTGAATCATGGATTGTTGAGAATTGTACAACTTGTTTGCTAACATTTTAGAATTTTCTTCTATATGCTACTTTTAATTGTTTTTATTTAATTGGTTTATGTTTTCATGAGAACCTACGTGAGCAATGCACGTACAACATTCCCACCCCTTTCTCTCCCCATCCAACTAATTCCATGTTATACCATCCAAATTCACATCTTCTTTAAGTATGATTGTGATATGTGTGTGTCCACTCATATATAAACAACCTATTAAATACATTTAGATTTGCTTGTATGATATGCACATAGGCTCAGGCTAACCATTTTGAACTGGACAAGTTATGTGAAAGCACATATTTGGAGAGGACTGGTATTCCCTCCCAGCAGGCACTGATCATCTTTAGTCCTCCTGGCACTGGGACAATGGAAAAACACCCCTGTCTGTGGAGGCCCAAAAATGGGAGACTATTTCCACCTTGACCAAAGGTCAGGGAGTTGGGACTTACTTCTATACCTTCAAATTTATGGTCTGTTTCTACCTCAAAGAAAAGTGCCACCTAGATATAGATCAGAGAGTTCTGCTTGCTCCGGGTTATTGTCAACAGGTGTGACTGATATCCAGCCCTTGTATTCCAGGAATAGAGAAGTAGATCTGTTTCTACCTCAAACAAAAGTCTGAGGATCCAACTAAGTTCTTACTCTCTTAAAGATATAACAATGGATTCCACCCAGGGAGTGGTTTCCTACAGAATGTTTTGGTCTAAAGTATGAGCATGACTGGTTTTGTTCTAGCAACAAAATGTTAAACTATGGATATAGCCCGCTACCTTCAACTGGTCTGTTCATTTCCTTGTATCATGTTAATGCACTTTTATTTTTAATTACTCCTATCTTTTGGGGTCAGGGGTATTTGAAACAATTGGAAATTAAACATGGGCAATTTTCAGTATTCACTGTAATTCCTGGTACTGTCCTGTTTTCTGTTTTGTTATTTTCACTCATGGAGAGAGTCAACTTTTGAAAGTCACCTTTTGAGTCCCACACTTACATAGTGGTACATATGTAGGCTCATGCGCGCGCACGCACACACATAAATACATAAGAATTTATGTGTAATTCTTATTACACATAATCAAGTAATTAAATCAAGTAATTAAAAAAAAATCTGTGCTGAACTTGCTTCTTTGATACATATGCAGTATAAAATGGCAGAATACGTTCAGGACTTTTCCAGAAGTCGTTGAAACTCCTGTCCAAATCCAAAACCAACTTCACTTTCAATTTTTTCATGAGGCTCAAATCAGCAACTTAAACAGCAACTTTTAAAATCAAACATTCTAACAAAATGTAATAGAATATAGGCTAATTTGATACATGCTGAGGAAAGACGAAAAGAACATTAAGCATGTTTGTTTTCTATAAATACGATATTTCTACATAAGCATAAAACTTCAAGTATATAGTAAAAAACAGTGCAATTTGTAACCTCCAGTAGACTTGAGTGTGCCTGGAGTGTTCAGAGAGCATTTGTTGGATTGTATGTCTTCTTACCAGCATGCACAATGAAAAGGGCACATGTTGTGTGTTCAAAACTGAGGATAAGTGAAGTCCCACCATACAACACAGGTGATCATTGCAGAAACATCAGGGATTTAACAAGTACTTAATTTCAATTATTTTTTGGTCATCAATAGTTCTGAAACCTTTTATTCTTGGCAACTTTATGCCCCTGCTCCTATTTGGATATGGCTGTTAAATGGGGTCATGTCCCACAGTCTAAGAAGCTGGAATCTTTTTTTTTTATTAAATTATAAAAGTTTCCATTTCAGCCCCTCCTCCCAACACACTCCCACTCCCCCCACTCCCTCTCCTCCTCCCTCTCCATCCCCTAGAGCAGTCAGGGTTTCCTGCCCTGTGGGAAGTTCAAGTTCCTCCCCCCTCCCTCCATATATAATGAGAGTTCACCAAGGCCTGTTGGACTGGGACTGAACGAGGACGTGATCCAACCAGATTCTCTGAATGTGGCTGGCCCGGAGCCTTTTTGAGAAGCTGGAATCTTGAGGAAGCTGTAGATACACGTATTTTACTGTTTGAAAATCTGATCATCACTTCCTGGTGTCTCTCTCCTCTCTGATACCTATTTTCTTCATTCATACTTCCTTTAGGATACTTTTCAGAACTGTACTGCAGACTAGGATTGTCAGAGGACTTTCTTAAACAACCGATGTCTGTCTGTGTCTCTCCCATCTACTAAATCCCAGGAGATGCTAAAAGATTTCTAAGTCCCCAAGCAATGCCTTGGTCAGCAAAGTTGGAATTTGGAAGGAAGCATAATTCCCAGTGTCTTCCAACTTTAGATGCAGGGAAGGAAGAGAAAAACAAACAAACAAACAAAAGACAATAGAGGATGCAAAATGCCAAAAGTAAGTTATGATTTTAGAAACAAAATTCCTAGGAAGTTTCCTAGATTTTTTTTTTCAAAGAAAAACCTTGACAGTTAACATAGTCTATTTGAGAAGCTCTGTAGGAGATGTTTTAAATTGAAATGCTTAAAAAATGCACAATAAAAAATTATATCACACATTCCAACAGCACCCATTTCACCCGTGTGGTATTAAATGTCTTTTTTTAAAAGTAAGCTTACTATTCAACTCAAGTACATAACATACCCAATATAAAAAGTTCTTATAGGAGCCTCATGTACAATTTTCAAAGTTTTTGTTCTCTTTTCTATTAGGTCTAATAAGATTACTCTGAAGTTTCCTCATTAAGAAAGGGGACTCACATGCAATTGACATCCTGCCATCATGAGAATAGCCTGCTAAACATTTAGTTATTCTGCAACTCAATGACCAACAGCAAGAGATATTTCTGAATGCCCCTCAACACTGTTAAGGTGAGAGGAGGCCCCTGATACAATAGGAACAGGGTACTAGTGCTTACAAATGGGGAATTTACAGTCCCAAGCTCTGGGGACCAGAGAGATGGCTCAATGACGCTGCTCCTGAAAAGGACACAGAATTGGTTCCTGCACCCAAATGGTGGTTCACTACCATCCTTATCTCTAGTTCAGGGAATCCTATGCCCTTTTCTGGTCTTTGGGCACCAGTCATCTCTGGGGCACACATACATATATTCAAGCAAAACATGGGAACACGTAACGATAAGTAAATCTTTTCAGAACAAAATCTTAGAATCATGAATTCACTTATATGATACCTAGTTGCAGAAAGATTGTTGAGCTGTGTGTAATTGGGATAAGTCAATCAGTATCTATTCCAAGAAGTACCTAATTTAAAAGCTGGCTGCTGTCCAACTTTTTGGAAAAAAAAAAAACAAGATTGTATCTATGACAAAATGAGAATACCTAGGTAAAGTTTACTGTCTGTAGAGTTGACTAAAAGTGATTCATGAATCATTGTAAATATATGAACATATTTGGTTGCTAATGTTATTATCCATACAGGTAGATATACATATGGAGAGAGCAATAAGGTGAAGAAAATTTTGATTTCAAATCCCCTTAGACAAAAAAATATTTTATAGAATGGTTTAAATTATTTCCCTTTTATCAGGCAATGAAAAAAGTACTTCAGTTCTCACCATGTAACTTTGTACACATCTATTTTTTCTTCAGTGTGGGGCCATGCTATGAGCATTTTTATTTTTTTTTCTTTTCTTTTTGGAAAACATTTCAGACACACAAATAAGTCATCATTCATTTTAACCCAATTACTTTAGATAAGTTTGTTTCCACAATTTCGCCACAGTGAACACTGTAATAAATGTCTTTGCCTGGAATCCTTTGTCTGTATCATTAATCATTTCATTAGGAGAGATGCCTCAACCAAGAGGGAGGCTGGGTACAGTGGGGACTGTCAAGGCTGCAATTGTCTGAAGGTCTCAAAGTCTGGTACAGTGTTTTGTAGAAAAGTTGTATGAACTCAATTGCTGTCTACTAGTGCCCGAGTGTGTCCACCATACATACTGCCCATGCTAAAATAGAATAGTTAACGTAGGATGCTAATAATTACATCTTCTTTAAAGTTAAATTATATTTTACCATCCCTATCATTAATTATTTGTGGTTCATCATCAATAAAACCAATTTTATAAGTTTATGTATATTTAAAAGAGAAAAGTGACAATAGACTGCTCCATTGCTTCTTTAAATTCCAAGGAGTGAATACAACTTTTCCAATTAAGAAATGCAAATGAAAGTCTTTCCTCTCATATGATGGACATTTTCAAGGTTGATGAGAAAGGAAGTGACACCTGTGGATAGGTGCTCTGTATTCTTTGCCATTTGAGGGTTTTGCTTTTTTATTGGCAAGAAAATGGTTTTCAGAAACTTTAAGGATTTCCATGACTGTTGGCAACAGTGTGATTCAACTGTAACTTTGCCTTCAAATTCTTATTGCATAATTATAAATTAATAATTCTGTCATTAATTTGGTGCTAAGAGATGGGATTTGTGAAGGTGACTGCCTTTTCAAAGTGTCTTTTTCTTTGAAACACAATAATGAAAAAAGAGTCTAGCAAAAAATTAATTTCCTAAACTTTTCCTAAAATATTTGAGAACTTCAAACATGAGCACAGCATTTGTACCATTTCCACAGCCTCCTCTTTTCCCCCAGTGTCTCCTGTGCTATCCAGCCCTGAGATTCACATCCTGTTCTTCAACAATTGTTTTTGGAGTTGAGGGGAGAACATTCGGGAATTTGAGGTGTCATCACTGAAAAACTGGCTTTCCATCTCTCAGCAGTCATTAACTGTCCATAGTTCTTCATTTTTGGAACCTCGATCTGCAGCCTCATGCCTGAGTACAAAATTTGGAGTAAGCTTAGAAGCCAAAGAAGTAGAAAGGGACTTTTGGGGGAAGTGAGCAGAAGGACTCTGGAGAGTAGGGCATCAGAACACAGGGGCTGTGAAGGGGGAATGGGATATGTGTGTGTGTGTGAGGGGGTATGTCACTGGGAGAAGGGAAGATGGGAGGGCCAAGCAGAAGGAGAGCAAGTGAGGAGGAGGAATAAATAACACTGAGGATGTTTGGGGAAAACCATAGGAAAACCCATCATTTTGTAAACTTACTCAAAAATGAACACACACATATATAGATAGATGGACAAATAAATAGATATATGCACACACACACACACACACACACACACACACACACCAAAAACTTCAGTACCAAACAAGTTTACACCTCTTTTTAAGTTGGTGGTCAGGGAGTTATAAAATATGACACAACCCAAGGGGTCATTACCTACAACTGGAATGTACAGAGGCATTTTTCAGTTGAGTTTCTCTTCTTTCAAATGACTCTAGCTGGTTCAAGTAGGCATAAAACTCACCAGCACACTTTTGCTGAAGGTACCATACATTTTGGTAATGGGAATTTATAAAAAAACAAGCAGATAGTAACCTGTAAACCTCACTCTGAAAGTTAGCTCTCCTAGTGAACCTTTAAAAAAAAATACCAGGATGTTTGTAAAATATTTAAAATATTTTTACTTATAAACAGGAGAAATATAAGTTTGTTTCAAATTTTAGTGCTCTGTAAACTGTATATTGTTTGAAAGTGGTAGCAAACTGTGAGTTGTTATGGGATAATGCTCTTGTACCCTTTATATTAAGAGCTGCAAGGGAAAAAGGTCAAGTAACATTTAAAGGGAAACCTATCAGAATTACACCTGACTTCTCAATGGAAACCATGAAAGCCAGAAGGTCTTGGATAGATGTGCTGCAGAAACTAAGAGACCAAGGATGCAAGCCCAGACTACTATACCCAGCAAAGCTTGCACTTACCATCGATGGAGAAAACAAGATATTCCAGGACAAAAACAGATTTAAACAATACGTAGCCACAAACCCAGCCCTACAGAAAATACTAGAAGGAAAAGCACAAACCAAGGAAGCCATTAACACTCATAATAACACAAGCATCTGTCAACCCTCCACCAGCACAACTCAAAGAAGGGAAACACACAAAAAAAATGGCACCAGGAAAAATAACCAGAGTCAACAACCACTGGTCATTAATATCGCTTAATATCAATGGACTCAACTCACATATAAAAAGACACAGGTTAAGAGAATGGATACGTAAACAGAATCCAACATTCTGCTGCCTACAAGAAACACACCTCAAACACAAGACAGACACTACCTCAGAGTAAAGGGTTGGGAAAAGTTTTTCCAATCTAATGGACCAAAGAAACAAGCAGGTGTGGCTATACTAATATCTAACAAAATAGATTTCAAACTAAAATCAATCAGAAGAGACGGAGATGGACACTTTATACTTTTATCAGGAATAATTCATCAGGAGGAAGTCTCAATCCTGAATAACTACGCACCTAATATAAAAGCACCCACATATGTAAAAGAAACATTACTAGAACTCTGAACATACATCAAACCCCACACCTTAATAGTGTGTGATTTTAACACTCCTCTCTCACCAATGGACAGGTCAATCAGACAGAAACCTAACAGAGAAATAAGAGAACTAACAGATGTAATGAACCAAATGGACCTAACAGACATCTATAGAACATTCCACCCAAACAGAAAAGAATATACATTCTTCTCAGCATCTCATGGAACCTTCTCAAAAATTGATCACATAATTGGTAACAAAATAAACATCCATAGATATAAAGAAATTGTAGTAATCACCTGTGTACTATCAGATCACCATGGAATAAAGTTAGAATTCAACAATAATTCTAACCCCAGAAAGCCTACAAAGTCATGGAAGCTGAACAGTAAACTACTGAACCATCCCTGGGTCAAGAAAGAAATAAAGAGAGAAATTAAAGTCTTCCTTGAATTCAAGGAAAATAAAGACACAACATACCCAAACCTATGGGACACTATGAAAGCAGTGCTAAGAGGAAAGTTCATAGCACTAAATGTCCACATAAAGAAAACAGAGAAAGTACACGTTAGTGACTTAACAGCACTCCTGAAAGCTCTAGAAAAAAAAAAAGCAGACTCACTCAGGAGGAGTAGAAGACTGGAAATAATCAAATTGAGGGCTGCAATCAACAAAATAGAAACACAGAAAACAATCCAAAGAATCAATGAAACAAAAAGGCTGGTTCTTGGAGAAAATCAACAAGATTGACAAACCCCTATCCAAACTAATCAAACGGCAGAGAGAGAACATACAAATTAATAAGATCAGAAATGAAAAGGGGGGCATAACCAAAAACACAGAGGAGATTCTGAGAATCATTAGATCTTACTACAAAAAGCTGTATGCCACAAAATTGGAAAATGTGGAAGAAATGGATACG
Organism: Myodes glareolus; assembly: GCF_982192425.1. Taxonomy (NCBI): domain Eukaryota; kingdom Metazoa; phylum Chordata; class Mammalia; order Rodentia; family Cricetidae; genus Myodes; species Myodes glareolus. The sequence goes on from NC_142039.1 coordinate 56,128,288, forward strand.
TTTTTAGATAAATACAATTTACCAAAATTAAGTCAAGACCAGGTGAGCAGTTTAAACAGACCTATAAGTCGCGAGGAAATAGAAGCTGTCATCAGAAACCTCCCTACCAAAAAAAGTCCTGGCCCAGATGGTTTCAATGCAGAATTCTATCAGATCTTCCAAGTGGAGTTAATACCTATACTCCTTAATGTGTTTCACAAAATAGAAACAGAAGAGTCATTGCCAAACTCCTTTTATGAAGCTACAGTCACCCTGATACCCAAACCACACAAAGACTTAACCAAGAAAGAGAATTACAGACCAATCTCACTCATGAACATTGATGCAAAAATTCTCAATAAAATACTTGCAAACAGAATCCAAGAACACATTCAAAAAATTATACATTATGATCAAGTAGGCTTCATCCCTACTTGATCATAATTCAACATCCCTTTATTATAAAAGTCTTGGAGAGATCATGGATACAAGGTTCATTCCTAAATATGATAAAGGCAGTATACAGCAAGACGACAGCTAACATTAAATTAAATGGAGAGAAACTCAAAGCCATCCCACTAAAATCTGGAACAAGACAAGGCTGTTCACTCTCTCCATACCTCTTCAATGTAGTGCTTGAAGAACTAGCAATAGCAATAAGACAGCATAAAGAGATCAGGGGGATTCGAATTAGAAAGGAAGAAGTTAAACTTTCATTATTTGCAGATGATATGGTAGTGTACATAAGTGACCCCAAAAACTCTACCAAAGAACTCCTACAGCTGATCAACACCATTAGTACTGTGGCAGGATACAAGATCAACTCCAAAAAATCAGTTGCCCTCCTATACACAAAGAACAAAGATACAGAGAGGGAAATCAGAAAAACATCACCTTTCACGATAGCCACAAATAGCATAAAGTATCTTGGGGTAACTCTAACCAAGGAAGTGAAAGATGTATTTGACAAGAACTTTAAGGTTTTGAAGAAAGAAATTGAAGAGGATACCAGCAAATGGAAAAATCTCCCATGCTCTTGGATTGGGAGGATCAACATAGCAAAAACGACAACTTTACCAAAAGCAGTCTATAGATTCAATGCAATCCCCATCAAAATCCCAGCGAAATTCTTCACAGACCTTGAGAGAACAATAATCAAGTTTATATGGCAAAACAAAAAACCCAAGATAGCCAAAACAATCCTATACAATAAAGGTACTTCCGGAGGCATTACCATCCCTGACTTCAAACTCTATTACAGAGCTACAGTAATGAAAACTGCTTGGTATTGACACAAAAACAGAGATGTTGACCAATGGAATTGAATCGAAGACCCAGATCTTAATCCACAAACCTATGAACACCTGATTTTCGACAAAGAAGCTAAAACTATACAATGGAAGAAAGAAAGCATCTTTAACAAATGGTGCTGGCATAACTGGATGTCAACCTGTAGAAGAATGAAAATAGATCCATATCTATCACCATGCACAAAACGTAAGCCCAAATGGATTAAAGACCTCAACATTAATCTGACCACACTGAACCTGATAGAAGAGAAAGTGGGAAGTAGTCTACAAGACATGGGCACAGGAGAGCACTTCCTAGGTAGAACCCTAGTAGCACAGACAATAAGAGCAACAATGAGTAAATGGGACCTCCTGAAACTGAGAAGCTTCTGTAAAACAAAGGATACTGTCATTAAGACCAAAAGGCAACCTACTGATTGGGAGAAGATCTTCACCAACCCCTCATCAGACAAAGGTCTGATCTCCAAAATATACAAAGAACTCAAGAAACTAGACACTAAAACTCTAACTAACCCAATTAAAAAATGGGGTACTGAACCGAACAGAGAATTCTCAACAGAAGTTCATATGGCCAAAAGACACTTAAGATCATGCTCAACCTCCTTAGCAATCAGGGAAATGCAAATCAAAACAACTTTGAGATACCATCTTACACCTGTCAGAATAGCTAAACTCAAAAACACCAATGATAGCCTATGCTGGAGAAGATGGGGAATGAGGGGAACACTCATCCATTGTTGGTGGGAATGCAAATTTGTGCAGCCACTGTGGAAATCAGTGTGGTGGTTTCTCAGCAAACTGGGAGTTAACCTACCTCAGGACCCAGCAATTCCACTCTTGGGAATATACCCAAGAGATGCCCTGTCATACTACAAAAGCATTTGTTCAACTATGTTCATAGCAACACTATTTGTAATAGCCAATACCTGGAAACAACCTAGATTCCCCTCAATAGAAGAATGGTTAAAGAAGGTGTGGAATATATACACATTAGGGTTTTACTCGGCAGTAAAAAACAATGACATCTTGAATTTTGCATGCAAATGGATGGAAATAGAAAACGCTTTACTGAGTGAGGTATCCCAGACCCAAAAAGAGGAATAAGGTATGTACTCACTCATAAGTGGATTCGAGCCATAATTTAAGAACTTCAAGCCTATAATTCGTGATTCTAGAGAAGCTAAATAAGAAGCTAAACCTAAAGAAAACCATATAGTTATCCTCCTGAATATTGGAAGTAGACAAGATTTTCAGGCAAAACTTGGGTGCATGGGGGTGGGGGGTGAATGTAAAGGGAGATGTGTAGAGAGAGGGGAGAAGGGGAGGATTGGGGAAAGCTTGGGGGAATCGGATGGATGGGATGGAGGAAGGGTGGATATGGGAGCAGGGAAGTAAATATCTTAACTAAGGAAGCCATTTTAGGGTTTGCTAGGGACTTCTCTCTAGAGGGGTTCCCAGGTCCAAGGAGAGGTCCACAGACTGTTCCTTGGGCAGCAGAGGAGAGAATGCCTGAACTGGCCTTGTCCCATAGCCACACTGATGAACATTTTGCATATCACCATAGAACCTTCATCTGGCGATGGATGGAGATAGAGACAGAGACCTACATTGGAGCACTGGACTTAGCTCCCAAGGTCCAAATGAGGAGCAGAAGGAAGGAGAACATGAAGGAAGTCAGGATCACGAGGGGTGCGTCCACCCACTGAGACAGTGGGACTGATTTAATGGGAGCTCACCAAGGCCAGCTGGACTGGGAGTGTTGGACCATGTGATCAAAATGGACACTCTGAACGTGGCCAGCAATGAAGGCTGACTGAGAAACCAAGGACAATGGCACTGGATTTTTATTCTACTGCATGGACTGACTTTGTGGGAGCCTGGTTTGTTTGGATGCTCACCTGTATAGACCTGGATGGAGAGGGGAGGACCTTGGACTTCCCACGGTGCAGGGAACCCTGACTGCTCTTAGGACTAGAGTGGGAGGGAGAGGTGGGGAGGGGGAGGTGAGGAGGGGGAGGGAAAAGGGAGGCGGGGAGGAGGTGGAAATTTTTAATAAATTAAAAAGAAAAAAGATTTGTCACTTGTATTGGCTTAATAAAATGCTGATTGGCCAGTAGCAAGGCAGGAAGTATAGACAGAGCAACCATACTAGAAGAATTCTGGGAAGAAAAAAGGCTCAGTCTGCAGTCACTAGTCAGATGCAGATGAAGCAATATGAGAAAGCGTCAGTGAATAAGGTACCAAGCCATGTAGCTAATAATAGAAAAGAATTATGAGTTAATTTAAGTTGTAAGAGCTAGTTAATAATACGCCTGAGTTAATAGGCTAGCCAATTTATAATTAAAATAAGCCTCTGTGTTTTGTTGGGACTGAACAGCTGTGGGACCAGAAGGGACAGGATCTTCCATCTAAAATGAGTATTCCTAAGCATTGTTTTAAATCTCAGTGCAAAAGACCTTGCTTTCAATTTCAATTCTTCTCAACTTGTAAGGTGCTACACTACAATAACACAAGCTCCTCACGCTACTCTTGGTCATCATTAATGTACACAGGTCACACTAAAACATCTGATATTGCTATATCTAAACGGATTGAGTTGTTATTTAGGTCTCATGTTAAATTTCAGACTGAATCAAAAAAGAGAAACAACTTTTTCTTTAAATATTATTAAAATGTATTTGTGATTGTGTATAATATTGTATTATATTTTATGTAATTATATATTATATATAAACATACATAAACATATATGTATGTGGTTGAGACAGAATTTTAGTCTACAACCCATGCTAGCATCACATTCATATCAATTATTCTGCCTAAAACCAATTTTCTTTTAGAATAATAAAAATTGTATTTTGTTTACTATATAGAAATATATTTTTATTTCAAGAATTTGTGTATATATATATGTACATATATAGTTGTTTAGGTTGTGATATATTATTTTTATGCATTCAATTCTAGTTCCATACATTTAATGGATATATTCACACATGCACTCAAATACATAGAACTATATTGCTCCCTTTGTACGTTATCACAGAATCCTGATTCTAAACATGCCATAAAACATACGTATTATGTTGTATGTGATGAATCTAAATATTGTCTTTTCAATTAAAAGAAGTAACACATTTTATTGGAACATTAGCACTGAGTTTTTTTAAAATTTCAATTTCTTTAAATTAAAGATGAAATGGTTAAAGCATAGTAGTCTACAATCATGAAATGTAAATCCTACAAGCCAAAGACTGACAGTGGAGAAATCTAAATACACTCACAAGTTAAGCAGAGGCCAGTGCACTTTAGAATGACAAGAGAAGAACTTACTGAGGCTTCCTTGTTTGAACTCCTACCGTTGAGCTTTTCAGGTGTAAGAGGAAAAAAAAAAAAAAACAACAAAGACAAAGCAAGAATGAGAGCTTGCAAGCCAGTTCCACCCTTCCAATAACTTGGAATTTTATTTTAAAATGCTACTTTCCTATTCAACTCTTCAAATGATTATGGGTAGGTGCTAAAATAAATGGACAAGATGCAAAACCTCTCTGTCAAGCTAGCCAGAGTATTATTGTAATCTAGAACTCAGCAGAGTTCAGGGACCCATTCTCTTGGCTGGTCCTGAACTCTGGGATGAGCCTACCACACTGCAGTTAATACCAGGTTGTTCCTGCCTTGCTGATCTTAACAAGCCAAGTTCCATGCTGTGCTTATAAGACAAAGCCTTTCTTTTATAGTTTGCTAAGTCAGTGATACAAAATGTGTTCTCTAACACTCAGAAGCCCCATATCAGTCTATGTACAGAGCTAAGAATGCAGGATATAAAATAAGAAAAAAAAAAAAAAAAACCCAGAAAACCTTTTTCTTCAGCTACACTGTTACCAGTAACAGAGCCAAAATTACGATTTTACCAGATTTCTTGGATGTCTTCGGCCTCTGGGCTAAAAGAATGTATTAAAACACAGACTGAAAAATCCCAGAGAAGTGCTAAATTCAAGGTCCTGTGCAGGAAGAGAAGTGCTGTCTGCTTAATTAACATGTCACTGCCTGGACTGCCAGGTGTTCCTTAGAAGTCACCTATGCGAGTATTGATCCATCTAAGCCTCATGCAACTTGACAAGATGGTGTGGCAAGAGCTGCTCTGGGCAAAATGATGTCTGAGACTTGTTTATGCTTCAGCGCAACTCAGGGTGCCGCCTTTGTTCCTAAAGGGGGGCAAGTCGCTACTTGTGGAATGTTTATATTGTGGTTAGTTACTGTTAATTATTTAGATAAAGGGATCAGAAATGTATTGAAGCTCTCTCCACCCCCTAGACATAGGGGAAATATTTAGATGCGGCGTGATTGACTTCAGACTAGAGGCACATGTGGAATCACAGACCTGTGTGTCGCCGTCTCTTCACATGGGTTTCTTTAATATAAAGACACATAAACAGGCAAACATACCTAAGCTGGAGATAAATGCATAGCCACACACACATCTGTGCATCTAAATGGTTCTCCTCTGGGATCTATAAATGGATTAGTGTTGTTCCTGAATAGGAATGGTGATTTTCTTCCTGTTGGGTAGCTCCTAGAGAGAAATGCAGCATACAGTATAATGTGCCCATAATTCCCCTGTCTTAAAAATGCAAAAGAATTTCCACTTCCTCCTTTATAAAAATTTCCACTTCCTCCCCTCCTCCCAATACCCTCCCAAATAAATAAATAAATTAAAAAAATAAAATAAAAAGGAAAAAAATGCAAAAGAATAAAACTGACTTCACAACTGAGACAAAAGTGAGAGATGGGTCCGATGACTGAATTTTGCTCTTTAAACAAACATAAAGGTGCAGACAGCACATTGCTTTTCTCAAGAGAAGCCTAACAAGTCCTCAGTGCAGTAGGAAGAATTCCCACGGTGTACACCACACAGGACAGACTCCTCTAATAAACTACCTTGTTATGAAATCAGGACAGACTTAATGTTTGCTCTCAAGAGCCTGGTGAAAATACTTCAAATAAAACAAAAATAGGGTAATTTCATGGTGTACAAGAAGAGGTGGAAGCATGCTGACAGAATCTGTCAGGACTGGCAACCAAAGCCAAGGAGAAACCAAAACATCGACGGACCAGGTATAAGAAAGAAACTGGAACATACACAAATTTTGGTAATTAGCTCGATTTAATACAGAGCAAAGAAAGAACAATTTTGTGGATTCTGTCCCATAATAAAGAAAATATTTCACTTTATTAGTCTTTTATCTTAAAGTTTCATGATTTCTTCAGGTAAAATATTTTCCATTTATTCCTCTCTATTGCTTTATAACAAATCATCCTCAAACTCAGTGGTTAAGACAATTGCAATTTTAGTATCATGCATGATACTCTATGTTATCATGGCTTAGCCAGGAAATTCGTTTTGTTCTCATGAGGTCACATGATAGATCCACATAGAAGATGGATGGCTTTTAAGGTTGCTGGGTAGTTGAACTTGAAGATTTTGAGGAGTCCTCACAATTCTAACTCGCTCATGTTATTTGGTAACACCTAGTTTCCAGGAACAGGCTTCCTAGCAAATAGGGGTTTCTTAAACCTCCAGGTGTTTTGCTAATAGTCATACTGACAGAATAAGAAAAGGCATTGACTCTCTGGGAAGACTCACTAGTAGCTGTATCTGAGGTATGTTTTGATGATAGTCTCAGAAGCAGGTCAGGGCAGGAAGGGACAGAAGGCTGGCAAAAATGTACCCTGTGCTTGTATGTAGCTTCCTAGGGCTCCCCTGGAGACAGAAGCAACAGCTCACTTAGAGTTGGTCAAACTTTAAGGAACGCTAAGCACGCATCTTTTATCAGCAGCCCTCAGTCAACTGCCAGCTGAGATCTATTCTAGGCAGAAGACGTGTGTTAGGGGTGCATAGGCCCCAGTGTGATTCTTTAGAGAACAGTCCACTTTGAGTTACTAACAGGCAGCCCTCAAAGATGAACCTCAGGAAGAGAATGTCTATGGAAGGGGCTGAGGGAAAGAATGGGTAGGGAAGGTTACTGAAGAATGATAACGGAGAGACTGCCTGCTCAATGGTACCCTTGTCAAAGCCAAACAGCAAAGATTTGGTACTCTAACAAAACCTTAGAGAAAGTCATCTGAAGATGTGTTTGTTCCTCAGATACTAGCCTGTGATACAGTCCAATCGAGAGCAACACAAAGTTTTATGTTTTGAAATTTTTGATTCTGTCTGTCGTAGGGAAAGCAAATCATTTACGCCAATGGTCTCCCCCCCAAAGAATGAACATTCAATTAATTATGTGGTAGAGTCATGAGATTGAAAAAATAATTTTAGAGAGTTGATAAAATAATATACAACCACTAGGAAGGAATAAAAAAAAGCCACTCTTCACACATCTGATAATAACCCATCTCAGGTCAAGCTCATAATGTACGAAGTGAGAAAATCTTTCTAAAATGAAGGTCTAGCAATAAAATTTAGTATTTAGTTAATCTAAGTGTATACATTGTAAGTGATGATGGTTCAAGTGCTCTAGTACACATCTGTAACTCTGAACAGCAATACAAGAGCTCCAAGAGCTATCTAAGTTACATCCACTGTGGCAATGGCTTCTCCTTCCCTTCACCCAAAGATCAAGAGTAGCCAAGCCTTGAACCAGGAGTTAGATACACTCACTCTCAGCTACTCCATCCATTTGATAGGAACAGTCTTCATAGCCTGCAAATTTCCATGCTTTATTTGTGAAACCCTGTCCCTTGTGCTTCATTTAAGACTATGACACATAGCCAGTGGTCTAGTTCACAAACGTAATTGTTTATAATATATGAACCTGGATATTGAAAAAAAACAGTCTCACGCTTTCCAACATCTGTGGCTGAATTTAATACAATGATTGAAATCTATGGATCTGCTTGGTTATGTAAACTCACAGCATGTGGACAAGTTGGTGATGATGAGTGTATTTCGTCATCTTTAAGAACTGAAGGTGTTGTACTTTTGCTTCTTTTCTCTCATTGTCTCATCTCTGAATTAAACTCTTATCGTGTCCCAGTGTTGTGGGTCTCAGCAACCTGCATTGACTAGAAAACTTTAGCCACAGATGCCATTTTCTCCAGAGCATGCCACTGTGTGATTATTTATTTAGATCGGCATATTGGTAACTGCCTCAGTTAGGGTTTCTAGTTCTGTGAAGAGACACCATGACCATGGTAATTCTTATAAAGAAAACATTTAATTGTGGTGACTCACTTACGGGTTTATTAGTTCATTATAATCTTGGAGGGACATGCAACGTGCAAACAGACACGGTGCTGGAGAAGGAGTTGAGAGCTAATACAGCTCGACCCACAAGCAACAGAAAGTGATCTGTGTGTCACAATGGGCAAAGGAGACCTCCAGGTCCAAGCCCTTCCCCACAGTGACACACTTCCGAAGAAGTCATACCTACTCCAACAAAGCCACAACTCCTGTTGGTGTCACACCTTTGGGGGCCATTTTCTTTCAAATCACCACAGTAACTATTTGGTTCACTAAAGAAACTTCACCGTCCATCAAATTCAGTTTTCAGACAGGCACCTGGCTATCGGATTTAAGGTAGGATGGGTACAAAGGAAAGGGAGAAACAACCTGCTCATGTGATCATTTGGATTATCTGAGAATAGTTCACTTCTCAAAATTTCTTTTGAATATTCTGTGTATTATTATTCCTTAACTTAATGATCTTATAACATTAAAGTCATGTTTTAATTCAATTTAATCCACTGTAAAATCTAAATTAAAAGTAAATCTTTGGCTAACTGCCATTCCGTTAGCGTTGTGAAATGTCCAATATTCCCAGAGTGAATTTTGTTCTGCCTTTCCATGAAGCCAATTAAAGATTCCCACCCCTTTCCAGATGTGGCAGGAGGTGTGTAATGACAAACAAATGGACTCCGAGACGCTGATAACCTGTAGGTGTGCATGGAACAGTGCGCAGTAGCACAAGGAAACTTTGGTTTTATCTCATCAGTGGAAGGAACTGAGAACTGGAATGCACAGGGATTCCCATCCATAGGCATGGTCCTTAGTAACCAGTGTCACATAGCCAGCATGTAATGAAGCAGCTACTTGCTACTGAAGGCATTGATTGGTTCAATACTGAAGTAACTGATTCGGTGATCTCTGGGTTTGCCATAGAAGGAAATGGAAATAAAACACACAAAGACTATGCACGTATTGTGCCAGTTCTAGAGGTCTTCTCTCTCTCTCTCTCTCTCTCTCTCTCTCTCTCTCTCTCTCTCTCTCTCTCTCTCTCACACACACACACACACACACACACACACACACACAATTATTTAAGTCTTTGTAAATTTTACATCATGCAGCCAAATCTCGCTCACCATTCTTAAATTAAAAACCCACCTCTCTCTTTCATCTTGCTGATACCTCTTTACTCATCTTAGTGGCATAGAGAGCTGTGGTGTGTCACACAGTGTACCCCCTTTTGTCCAATCAGCCAAACTCACAAAACGATCTTTACAATGAGTCATTAGTCTGGCTCAAGGCCTCTGGTTTATGTTACACTATCTTCACTGAGCCCTCATTGAAACTCCTCTTGGCTATTCTGTTTCTTTCCCTGAGCCATGGAGATCCTGTAGTCTCTTCCCACACTTCAGCTGTTACCCTGGGCCAACCCAAGGCCTAGGATATTAGTCTTGGTGATAGGTGAGCTGCCCCACAAGTGAGGGGCAGAGTCAGCTCTCCTAGACTCATGCCATTGGGGCCAGGTCTCCACACCTGGTGAGATCTCCATAGTGGTGAGATCATCTCTCCTGAGAGTCAGTTCTGGGGGTTGGTGCTACCTCTTCTGCTGTAGTATCCAGCAAGGGGAATGAGCAGCTATCCCTGGGCCAGTGAGGAACAGGGTTGGCTCACCATGGCCCTCAGATTTCAACACGCATGCTTTCTATGACCCCCTGTGGTAACACAAGCCATAGGCATCAGACTAGACTCTGACTGCTGTTTGGCAGAGGATCCAGACATGACCCACAGCAGCAGTCTGGACCTGGCCCCATGTGGCTGTGCAGGCCACTTGAATTGGCATGACCCATGTGGCAGGGAGGTTCTTGGATACCATCATGGACACAGTTGGAGGCCCAGACTCCTGGCACCAGCACTCAATGCCTTTGATGGTATCAGGAGCCATAGGCATCATCACAAACCTTGGCTTCAGTAGGGTCATGGACCCAGTCATGACCCATGGTAGCAGCACTGGCCCAGAGGACACAATGGCCCCAGTGGCAGTACAACCCTCGGCACCAGCATGGACAGAGGATGCAGACTGTGATTTTGGTGACACCATGGGGCACAGGTGTCATTTCTTTTAGCTGCTTCTAATTAAGTGTCACTGTAACTCAGTGCCCTCCTGCTCTTTCGTTGTTGACACCAAGGAGCATATATCTTCTTGAACTTTTAAAAAGTACCTATTTATTTGCTCATTTAGTGCGCCTGCACGAGTATGTGTGTATGTGTCTATGTTTGTGTCTATGTGTGTTCTGTGCCAGGTCAGGGCTCTAAAGGTGAGAGGAGAATTTCATGCAGATTCCAGAAATCAACCTCAGATCATCAGGCTTGACAGCAGGTGGGGTTATCTTCTGGACCGTTTTCTCGATCCAGCACTGATGGTTTAAAAATCAAGGCATCAACACACCCTGAAAAACTTTGAAGATGAGCTCCATCTTGCGGTATCTAACATTCAGTCAAGATTCCATTATTTGTGTAAAGATGAGCGAGCACACCCACATCAGCGACATCCCCATTCTGTCTTTAGCAAGTTGTAAAAATACACACATTCTGAAGAATTGGTCTAAAGTAAATTTCTTTATGATTTAGTGCCAGCAAATGTTTAATTGCATCTGTTTGATATGCCATATGTCCCAGGTCATATTAAAATTCCTTGGTTGAAAGGGGCTGAATGGGAAAGTTTAAACAGTTGCTATCTAGATCAAGCACTGGTTCTTCCCAGTCATTCAGGGAAAGGCCAGAAGGGACAGGCCTCACTCAGCCCCTGCTGAGCAGAACACACTCTGCTCTACCTGCAGACCTTTCTAGGTGCCTCCTTTGGGATTTTTCACTTTCTCTCCTACAGGAAATCATGGACCAATTCTTTGTTTCTTCATCTCTACAGAGATGTCTGCATCTTTCTCAACTGTGTAAGTCAATTTTTAAATTACTCTGGCTCCTGAGATAGAGTTTTCTGTCAATATTATCAATGGATAAACATAATGACAGTGAGTTGTTTCTCAGTTCTTGTAAAAGCAAACATACTTGGTGTAGCTTTACTGTCTAGGGGACCTGTATGATTTGCAGCTTCTGCCAACTTCTCTTCTCTCTGTCCTCCTCCTTCTTTCTACTGAGATAGTTTTATTGAAACCTAACACACTGCAGACAATTGTAGAGCATTTCATCATGTCTGGAAGACCCTCTACTGTCCCTTGTCCATCAAATCATTTTTCCTTGGCAACTATGATTCAGAGTTTAATTGTCGGAACATTTCATTTTCATGGGTCCATATGATATTTGTCTTTTGGGGAATGTCTTATTTTGTTCAATGTGGTGCCTTGGAAAGTGACCCCTGTTGTGATGTGTGTTAGTACTGTGTTCTTTTAATTCACAGAGTAATATCTCCTTGTATGGATATACATTTTATTTATCCTTTTATCCTCTGTAGACTGAGGCTGTTCACTTATTTCTCAGTTGCTCAGACCCTTAATAATCACACAGAAACTGTATTAATTAAAACATTGCTCAGCCTATTAGTTCAAGTTTCTTATTAACTAACTCTTACATCTTAAATTAACCCATTCCTAGTATTTTACCACAAAGCTTGTGGTTTCCAAGTAAGGTACTAGGCTGGGTGTCTTTCTTTCCTCTTCAGCAGCTACATGGTGTCTCCCTGACTCTTCCTTCATTTCTCCTCTATCTCTGTTTGGAATTTCTGCCTTGCTCTATTCTGCTCTGTCATAGGCCCAAAATAGCTTCTTCATTAACCAATGGTAATACAACATATTCAGAGCATACAGAAGGGAATCCCACATCAATTCTCTTGTGCATATTTAGGTTTGTTGAGCCTTTTAGCTACTGAAATGCTGCTAGAAAGAATTTTGTACTCTTTTTGTGGGTTAACATGGTTTGCCATGTCTCTTGCCTATGTGCTTTGGGGTGGTGTCCCTAGGTAACTGTCTGAGGAACTGCTTGTCTTCTGGAAAATTCATCTTTGTCAATCATTCCTAGTGCTATTGCCTCCTTTCATTGTAGCGGTGAACCTGGAAGATGGGGCAATGGAGAGAAAGCCAAGGTTTTAGTTTTCAGATGAGCATGGATATCAGTGGGATTTACACAGGGAGACTGTCACTGTCCAAAAGCAGATTCAACAGTGGGTCCTTGGCATAATGGGTAAATTCACACACGACTCTATGAGCACACATTTTATAGCAAGTTCTCTGCTTCTGTTGATTAGTAAAGAGGAAGACTCTATCTGGAACAGGCATCCTAAATGAAGGGTGGGGGTAGAATCGAGCAGTAAAGGCGATACCAATCATTTTCTCAGACTATATAAAAGCTATAGCAAGATGTTATTACTGAAAGAGAGGGTGGAAGAGAGAGGGAGAAAGGAAAAGGGAGAGAGGGAGAGGGATAGGGAAGGAAGAAGAGAGAAGAGAAGGAGGGAGGGAGAGAGAGAAGAAGAGAGAGAGAGAGCTTGCTTTTAAGCTTTTAGACACAGCCCACCTTGTTAATTTTCCAACTGTGTTTCTGTGTGAAAGCGAAGGTTGTTATGGTGGAATCTTATCTCAGTTGTCATTTGCTTCAATAACTACTTCCCTTGACGAAATAGTTCTTTACTTTAGAACAAGTGAGTCCTGGTCTTCTTTCTCTTGGCTTTTACTCACAGGCAATGTTCACAAACTTAGATCTTTTATCCTAGAAAGAGAAGGAGGAGGAAGAAACAAACACCCTGCCTTACCCCTGGAAGGACTTTTCAGCACATCTGTGAAGATCACAGAAATGGTAAAAGGTTGTCTTAGGAGACTGCAATTTCGAGAGCAAAGCATAAAGTGGAATTCACCCCACAATTGAATGCTCCTTTCGTAATTGACTTTAGAAATGTAATCCACTGCAGCCTTCTTGTTGCTAAAATAAGAAACAGTGTAAATGAAGTGATGGATACAGGCCCACTCAGCTGGCAGATGTCCAGTCCTCAGACTTCAAATTTCTGTCCCCTCCCACCCCGTATATTGATAGTATGTTACAAAATTCCAAGCACCTCCTTGGAACACCATCACATGGGTATTGGAAGATTTTGGAAGCCCTGAGGATTCTAGGATCCATATTGGAAACCATCCTTGGAGTGTGGCGAAGTGAAAAAAAAAAATGGGTTCAAAGTCAGTCCTCAAGAAGCTTCATCTGGCAATGGATGGAGATAGAGACAGAGACCCACATTGGAGCACTGAACTGAACTCCCAAGGCCCAAATGAGGAGCTGAAGGAGCGAGAACATGAGCAAGGAAGTCAGGAACCTCGAGGGGTGCGTCCACCCACTGAGACGATGGGGCTGATCTAATGGGAGCCCACCAAGGCCAGCTGGACTGGGACTGAAAAAGCATGGGATCAAGCTGGACTCTCTGAACGTGGCGGACGATGAGGACTGACTGAGAAGCCAAAGACAGTGGCACTGGGTTTTGATTCTACTGCATGTACTGGCTTTGTGGAGGCCTAGTCTGTTTGGTTGTGCACCTTCCTGGACCTGGATGGAGGGGGGAGGACCTTGGACTTCCCACAGGGCAGGGAACCCTGACTGCTCTTTGGACTGGAGAGGGAGGGGGAGGGGAGTGGAAGAAGGGGGATTAAAATGGGAGGTAGGGAGGAAGCAGACATTTTTTAATAATAAAAAATTTTTACAAAAAGTCAGTCCTCCAAGTGGCATCACCACTCGGCATCCTCATGCCTTCCAGCACATGACAGAAATTTCAGGCTTAGCTCACACAAAATATTAGCGAATGAATCAAAGTCCCATCCAGGTAATAAAAGGTGCAGTTTTAGTTAAGCATAGAAGTCCTCTTTCTGTCAATAGTACAATCATGATACCAAATGTCTTACTAGGCACCACAAGTTTTGATTTCAGTTTCCTTCCCTACACAACAAAGAAAACAAATTCTCTTTTGCTATGAGGCAATTTGAAACTTTATTTATTCTTATGCAGCAAACCTTCATTTCTGCCCTTGTTTTTGTTTTTTTTTTTTTTTTTCTTTTTCTCTCTCCACATCTGTTTCATTTTTAAAGGACTTCTTTCGAGAGTCTTATCCATAGATAGTGGTCGACTGGTATGACATTAGAAACCAGAGTCATAAAATAAATCTAACATTTCCCCCAACATTTCAGTTAGTCATGGGAAGTATTTCTTCCTCGTTTCTGTTGATTTCCTTAACAGAAAGATTCTTTTTAAGAATGCAAAGTAGAAATTCCTCTACTTTCTGGAAATCGCACAATGGAATGTTGAAAAATTAAAGCAATACTTTGCGCATTTCGGCATGTGTCTGGAGACAACGCAGCAGTAAGTGAAGTTTTTCCCTTAGGGTTCCTTGCTTTGCAATAGATAGGCTTGGGTCTTGTGTGTGTGTGTGTGTGTGTGTGTGTGTGTGTGTGTGTGTGTGAAAGCTCTCTTCTACAGAGCCAGCCTAGCCTGTAGATTTTTCTGTGAGCCCCTCAGAGCCGTCTTCCCCAGAGTCTACTCTGTCAACTAACCTGTTTTCCCCCATTCACCTACATCCTGTATTCTTTCTTGAGCTTTCTCTGTCGGTTAGAAAAGGCTGTAGTCCATGTCTTGAGCTGTGGATAAACATGTTTATGTGAGCAGCTGGAATGGAGGGAGAAGCTTGGGTGAAAAGAATGAATGTGAGCTTTGTTTGGGTTTGTTTGTTAGGTTTTTGTTATTTAAAAGCACATGGAAGAAGGACAATCCAAAGAGGGGAAATCAATCCTTGATTTGGCTTCTGAACTTTCTAACAGCGTTTATTAAGGAAAATAACTGGCAACTTTTTCCAAGCATGAATAAGTGCTTCAGTTTTAAACATGGGTTTTAAACACTTTGTGGTGATTTCTTTTTTGAGGAAACGTCACACAGCAGGTTTATAATTCCTAACGAGAACGTGCACTTGAAATATTTCATCTTCATTTATTAATCTTTTCTTCTGAAATCACCTCCTTCGGGTGGCGTGGGTGGAAGATGGGCAGGCAGTCTCGGTACCTTTTAAATACCACTGCTTTCTCGGCTCTGTGGCGAGCCTTTGAAGTCACTTCCCAAGGTTTTCGCTCCTGAAAAAGTCGGGGCTCTTGGTGAGCAGCCACCTGCACTGAGGGGAGCTAATCCATTAGAGTTCGCTACTCTAAGAAGGTGCCATGGTGCCTGGGGCGACCCCATTTTCAGCCCTAGCACCTGCTGGGGGATGGGTCTGGGAGACTCTTCATTACAGACATTAGATGGGTCAGGACATAAACACAGGCGCCTTTCATCTGATCCAGCGATGAGAGGGCAGGGCAGGGGGAATTCCTTTTCTAATTACTTTACAGGTCACTTCTCGGAGACTTATGTCAGCGTCTGACCCCCCTAATCTATCAGAGAAATTTCTGCAAGAGAAAAAAAAAAAAATCACAGGCTACCAAAGCTGCCGGCTTTTTCCTTCTGCAAAAGTGCATTCATGATCTTGCGTTTCTGGTCCCGCATTTATGGTCCTGCCCAGCAGTGACTTCTGAAAGTTGGAAATCTTGGCAGCCCTAAGGAGTTTTTTAAGGGCATTCCGTCCTTAATCTATCTTGGGTTGTTTGGATGTTGTAGCCCAAATTTCATTGCGCTTGAAGACTTGAGACATGTTCCAGCTGCTGGACTGACCCTAGTTTTTTTTTGCGTTCACCTCTCCAAATGTTAACCAAATCTTAGCCACAGAGCAAAACACCCAAGGTGTGGAAGCTGCTGCTGTCCATCAGCTGGGGCAGTTTCAGGAGGGTCAAAGGAGACAGGATATGTGCGGCCTGGTGAGATGAACAAAGTTCCACAGTCAGCTGTGGTAGAGAGACCCCAAACTTCACTTCTCCTTTGCTCTTGTTTTGCTGATACTATTATTCCTGTGGGGTGGGTCTCTCTTTTTTTTCTCACTTTGTCCTGGACGCAGTCATTAACACACCTGTTTTCAATTAAAAAGACCAAACTTTCATTTTTTTAATACTGAGTAGTTAAAGTTCCTTAAAAACAATGCAAAAAGCAAAGCAAAACAAAACAAAAATAGACAAGCCAAACCTAAACCAACCGTTCTCAATATTCTGAAATGCAGTTTTATTGTTAGTTTTTTTCTGAGATACAAATTTATTTCAAAATGGGATCATAAGTAATAGATACTATATTAAGATTACATTTTATTTAGCACTAAATACGAACTTCATCATGGCTAAATGATACGCCTATTACATGGATGTCTAGTCTATAATATTCTGGACACTGCTTACTATGCAATTTCCTTCAGGAGAACATATGTTGTGCTCTATGGCATGCTCTGATTTGAATACAAAATAAGGAACCATAATGCTTAATATGGCATACTATTTTATTGTTTATTTTCTAAAATGTATATTTGGTTCAATCTCTCTCTCTCTCTCTCTCTCTCTCTCTCTCTCTCTCTATATATATATATATATATATATATATTGCTTTTAGGTCAGAGATATGAAAGCATTCTTTGAAGTGTGACACTAGAGAGATTGATTAAGAATGGCAAAATACTCAGAATTAAAATCAATGTCTCCCTCCAATAGCAAAATGATGTCAGAGGTTTTCAGAATCTGACAGATCTCCTGCCAAAGGCAACAAAACTGGCCCACACCTTTTCCTTCTATGAGCAGTAGACTTTGAAAGCAATATTTTATCACCTAGACAAATTAGTTTTTGAGTAAAGTTTTTCAAATTAATAACAAAATTCTCAAAGCCTCAAAATATTCATTTCAAGAAAGAAGTTTTTAGAAACGAAAGCCTTTTTTAAAGTCTGAAATTTCTGGAAAAGTCATAACATTTCTCTGGCCTCCTTTTCTCCTTCTCCTAGCATCCAGCCTTCTCCTAAACACATTTCTCAAGGCACAAGTTTCTAAAAACAATGCTCACCAGCTCTTTAGCTGGCTCCTTCCTGCGTGTTGTTGGGATCCAGTCATGTGATAGAATCCATCACTCCAGAGAGATGCAGTGGTCCGTGAACAGTCCACGGGGCAATGATACCTCTGTTCCAGCCAGCCATGCTGATCCCATTCTGTTTTGTTCTATGTTCGGTGAGACATGGCAGTACACTTGGTTCTGGTACTGAAGCTCATAGTTCCTCCCATGATGGAACATTTATGAATTTTATTCTCCCAATCTCAGGTATGCCGTGATACCTTCTGACCAATTTTTTTCTACCTTTCTGGATTCCCCCTTGAGGACCATACTGGATATATTTAAGGACTTTATATAGTCTTAGGGACAAGACCATGCTCCATTAAAAAAAAAATAACCAGTAATGGAATTTACAAATGATGCCTCCTGGAAATATCTTTGAGTCATAATCTTACATTTATGTGTTTTTCTATACCTTCATTACAATCTTTCAGAAAGAAATCAAGCAGTAGCTCACCATGACCATGTTCCAAAACTCATCTTATTTATGATATCATAGTCATTTTTCTCTGCTGGTGAATGTTCGATTGTATAATTATGTGAAAGACTGGAAGTATGCTTCTTTGGAACAATGTTTTCTAACTTAGCATGAGTACTAGGAAGAGTGCTCACTGTCCCCAAATGCTTGTAACAGAGCCTACAGGTTGGTGGCATGCAACTGTGTCCAACTATAGGTTTTGAGCACAGTGAGGAACACATTGGTCAGAAACAGATTCACATAAGCACAGCACACAAATGCAAGGTTGAGGAAACAGGACTAGAGCGAACTAGACCAAGGAACATGCTGTGGAAGATTACTATCTTTCGGCAGTGAAAATATGGAGGCTTTTCTGATTATGGCTTTTCTTGCATGTGTAGAGTATTGCTTCAAAGCTCAATGCTGCTGTGTGACAGCAAAAGTATGTCTCAATTACCTGATAAATGCACGTTGTAAAGCATCTAGTTGGAAAATATCATGACTTTCTGTTTTAAATTTTATGGATGTCATGGAAATATGAATAGGATCAGCCAGAGAGCAGTCAACTACTTAAAGGAGTAAAACACTCATTTTACATCATATTGTGCAGAAGAGGAGCAAGATGGGGCGGCGGGCAGGAGAGCAAATAGGATGATCTTCGGATGAAACCTCATAACTCAAGAGAAGCTTTGTGTTAGGATATTTTACCTTCTGCTATAAGCTAGCTAGTACGTCTGATACGTGTTCTGTTTTCAGAAAGAAAAAACGCAGTCATCTGTTAAGAAGAACTGTTCAATTTGTTTTTGGAAGGTAATCGACATAGTTTTCTTTAAAAAGAACACTGAGTTATCGTGTTGATATAAATAGATTCTGAAAATATTGAACCAGTTGTGGAGGTGGGGAGTAGACTGGACTGCAACAATCAGAAGGGGAAAGCATAGTACACACACAAGAAGAATGAGCCCAGGCACTGGGAGCACTTGCTACACATGCCTGACGATCTGCTTTTGATCCCCAGAAACCATGTTTTCTGAGTTCTATAATATCATTGTAACATGCACACGCACACCACACACGCACACATACACACACATTATTATTGATAATAATAATGATCATAACGAAGTCCAAACATATTTCTTCTATTGTGTTAATTTCCTTTCATTGGTTGAAGTGAGCTTTGGTGTCAGCATTATCAGAATTTAATAATGAATGAATATTGTTATTTTACTCTTGGAAAGATTATGCATTTGCTTTAAGAGGGAAACATTTATTCTCTTTGATTATGACGGTGCTCATCAATTTTTCATTTCTCTCATAAGTGCTCCTGATCAGGATAATGAAGCTGAGATGAGCAATTCATCAGCCCCTGATGCAGATCCATTCAGGGTTTCCATTATTCTAGAAATTCACCCTCATTTGTTCAGTGCAATGCAGATATTAATCCTGTCCTTTCCTTAGATTTTTCTTCATCTTTTAGAGATTGATAAATGAAAAAGTGCTTTGTAAAAAGGATCAGGGAACTCTGAAGTGCTACACAAATGCAAGGTATTATTATTTAAAATTATGATCCATGTTCAATGTTTTGAATGGTGCTTTTTGTTTAATCATGATGTCTGGTTCTTCTCGATTGCTTGGAGGATCAACCAAAATGGCTCATTGATTGGTAAATGAATGCCACACTGTTCTTTTCATGTAAGCATCTAAAATGATCATTATTCCCATCTCAAGGATGACGTGCAATCAGAAGGGATGGGAATGTGGCTCTTTAACATTTCATGATCCCACTCTGCCAGATAAATGGCCTGACTTCGAGGTATTCTTCTGCACCCCATTCTGTCCTATTCTGACCCTAATTGCTCTGACGTTAATGGACATACAACCCCACCTCACGCAGCTCTCATTCCTGACAATTCCTTGAATCTCACTTTAACTTTCTTTTCTCCAAGAATAATTCTCAATTTAGTATTAGAAACACACAAAGCCTTATGGAATAAATTACCTGTGCTCTAGTGTCCTGGATGATCTTTTAGACATTGTAAATTGACTTGTGTTGAAAGTCTTCCATTGGATAAAATCAACTTGTGAGCAAACCAACTCATCTTCCCTTTAGCCCAAGTTGGAATTCCTTACCCTTGTGCCTCCACTCTAGCCATTCTGTATTAACCACATGACACCCCCCTCCTCCCTGTAACCTATGCTTGTTTTCTGAGCCCCTGATGAATGGGTAAAAAATGAGAGATCACATGGAGGAATTCTTAAATCTAAGCAATTTCTTTCATTAGGGCAATGTTGCTTTTAATACAGGGCCGCCTAATGACAGGGTTCTTCCTCAGAGAGGGAGAATTCAACCTGCCCTATAGGAAACAAGGAATAAGAAGCTTGACTTTATTTAAAAGAATGCTAGTAACCAGGAAATAGACCAATTTTTTACTTTTAAAGAGTTGCATTTATCTTTATCTATGTGCATGTGTTCATGTCTGTGTAAGTATATGAGCATTTGATGGTGCCCACAGAGGCCAGGAAAATGTATTCAACCTCAGGGAACTAGATTTACAGGCGATTGTGAGCCACCCAAAGAGGATGTTGGGATCTTGAGCATTACAGTTAATAGGTGTGAATTTGACTTTCAGGATTAGAGTGTATGACAGGTTGATTTACAAAATGCTCTCCGTTCTTCATTTTACCAACTTTGCCATTCACTGAGACTATAACACGTGTTCTCATTGTGGGTAGGATATTCTGACCCAGAATTCCTCTCTGCTCAGAGACGCGACTTCCTTCACACACGACAGTACAGACAATGTGACAGAGGCTGAAAGTGAAAGTGCTCTTGCTGAATGCTTCTTGTGCCTTTGGTTTTCTGCATTTGCTGAGACATGAAGGTTACTTGCAGTTGGATGTGACCAAATGCTAAATTGGACGCTGGAAGATAGGACTCACCAAGCAGAAGAGAAGAACCCAATGGTCCCTCTTGAGTCAGCTAAGCTCACTGGGGACCAGCCAACAACAGAGAGAACTTAAGACGTACAGAGAAGTCTAGGCTCCTCTCTAGACTCCAGAGAAGCGAGGAGTAGACGTGGGCTTTACATGGCATTGTGAGTTTCTACCTATAGCTCAGGGTCACTGTGACAACAGGTGGCTGACTTGTCCCGGAAGGAGTTCGACAGTGTCAGGAAATCTAACGAGGCTAAAACATTTCCTCAAATGTGTATTATTAAACAATACCCATTTCATCTACTGGTTGGTGAGGTAAACTCCATATGTTTCTTACAGGTAATCCTGTTTAACTTAGCTTTTCTTTACCTTTTTACAGTCAGTCCTGGTACTCATCTGATTTTTATTGCTGTGATAAACAAGACACAGAAAGCAAGTTGGGAAGGAAAGGGTTTCTTTCAGTGGATAGCTACTTCAAGAAGGGAAGTCAGAGCAGGGGCTCATGGGAGGAACCTGGAGGCAGGAATGGAAGCAGAGGCTTACAGGTTTGCTCTTACTTTCTCCTTCAGTTTGGTATTTTTGGAGACCTGGGGCCATCAGCACCACCCACAGTTGGCTGGGCTCTTGGCATTAATCACAAATCAAGAAAATGCCCTAAAGGTTTTTCTAGCCGCTAGTCTTGTGGAAGCCTTACCTCAATAAAAGGTCCCTCTTTCTGGGTGACCCTAGCATGTCTCACGTTGACATAGCACAGCATTTTTTGTTATCATACTAATCACTTTATAATGAAAATAGAAAAGAAACCACAAATATAATATAATAAAGACAAGATTCTTGATAAAGATAATATACAGAGAAGAGTGGTTTTTGAAAATGCAGTTTGCTGCTTTTTTTTTTTAGAAAATAAAAGCTTAGAAAATTCCAGCTCCTTAATCTCAATATTAATTCCTTTAATTAAAATCAAAGCATGAATTTAAAAGATTGCATTATTCAGGGAACCCTTATAAGTAAGTATACCTAAACCATAGCCATGCTGTGGTGGCACATGCCTTTAATCCCAGCACTGAGAAGAAGCACAGAGACAGGCAGATCTCTGTGAGTTCGAGGCCAACCTGATCTATAGAGTGAGTTCGAAGCCAGGCTCCAAAGCTACAGAGAAACTGCAAAAATGTACCAGAGACAAGTTAACTTGTAAAGAGCAACACTTCATTTTGGAGTACAGCCACAGAGTTTAAAAACACTAAGCAAGTCAGGATCTCTGGGTCTTTGTTAAGCTCTTTGGAACACAAGGATTGAGGCATCCGGGAGACTGCTCAGTTTATTACTCAGAAAAGAAAGTGAAGTGTTGGGAGTGTGTTGTGTTTGAAATGTTAAAAGTTCCTCCATTGGTTCATGTGATTTACCACATGGGTCTCAGCAGCTGGTTGTGTTTAGAATGTTGTAGAAGCTTTATAATGTAGAGCTTCTCTGGAGAAAGTGAGTAGTGGGGGCAGGTCTCGAGGTTTCCCAGCTGCCCCCTCCATTTTCTGTTTGCTGCTAACGCAATGTAACCAGCTGTCTCAGGTCCTGCTGCCCCCCTCCCCCCCCACCCCCGCTGCCCTCTGATGGACCTCATTCCTTTGAACCTTAAGACAAAATTTGCACTTTCTCTCTTAAGATGCTTTTTTTTTATCAGGTATTTGGTCAGGGTAGGCAGGAAAATAGCCAATGCATGCACCACATTCTCCCATATGGAGAAGGGGCATTATCAATGCCTGCAATGATCTAAGGGATTTCCATAAGGTCCAGTCCTTCTCATTAGCCTGAGTACCAAGTCTTTAATCTAGAAGCCTCTAGGAGATACTTGACAACTACTGCATAGCAAAATGCCATAACTCTTTTGTGATTTTTTTTGAGAAAAAGTAGGACTTTGGAATATAGAAAAATTTAAGAAATTTGTTTCAAATTCAAAAATGTGTGAGATTGTGTCTTAGAATCAAAATTTCACCAACTTACTCTAAAACATCTCTTCCAGCTTCTGTCCGTACCTTTTCAATAAATGTGTCACTTGAGCAGTAAATGTTGAGTTGTGATCCACTCATGCTATACGGACCCATTTTAAGAATACAAGTGGCAGCGAGTCATAGGCAATCTAGAGTGGGATAACTGTCAACTCAGTACCATGAATTGACCACCAAAAAGAGCAGCTGTTGTGAGTGGAGTTGCCTGGAACCTAGAAGATTCAAGCTGTATGTCCTATAGAAAGAAGGCAGAGCTGAAGAATTGACCAAAGTTCCGTGAAAAAACCCAGAAGATCATGAGTGAATCCCAGGTATTTGGACATTGAGTTACTTACATTGTTGGAGTTTGGGCTTGCTTTATTCAGACTGAGATGGTGTCCCGGTTCTTCCCTATTGAGGAAAGTATTTAAGTTTTACAGGATCCCACAGATGAAAGACTTTGAACATTAGAAGAGATTTTGGATTTCTAAAGAGATTGGATATTTCAGAGAATAAGCATTTAATATGTTTGAAATTATAAAGACGGTAGGACTTTTAAAGTGGTTTATGGCCTACATTGTGATATTAATATTAAGATGCCATCTTGGGGATAAAAATAGAAAAGATTCTAACTGAAAAGTCGTGCTTCTGTCTGTCAAGTTGACAAAGAGTTGGTGTGGGAGAATTGTCTGTATTCTGTCAATCATATTTTAATAAAACGCTGATTGGCCAGGCAGGCAGTATAGGCGGGAAAGCCAGACAGGAAGTAGGGGTGGAGCAAAGAGACTGGGAGTATTCTGGGAAGGAGGAAGCTCCTCCGCAGTTCTGTGCAGACCACCGAAGAGGCAGCATGTAACTTGCCCAGCTGAGAAAGGTACGGAGCCATGTGGCTAATGTAGATAAGGATAATGGGGTAACATAAGTTATAAGAGTTAACAAGAAGCCTGATCTAATGGGCCAATCAGCTTTATAACTTATAGAGATCTCTGTGTGGTTGATTTTCTCTGGGACTTGCCGGCTGTGGGGTACTGTGCGGGACAGATACCCCAACAAGCAAGCCCCCTCATGTTACAAAGAGTCAGTTGTACTAGCTACTATTGTGTTAATGACACAAGCTAGAGTCCTCAGAGAGGAGGGAGTCTCAATTGAGAAAATGTCTCCATAAGTTCAGACTATAGGCAAGTCTGTAGGTCATTTTCTAATTATTAATTCTTGGGGGAGGGCTCATTCCATTGTGGGTGGTGCTATCCCTGGACTGGTAGTTCTGGGCTCTTTAAGAAAGAAAACTGAGCAAACCATGAAAAACAAGTCAGCAAGCAGTATCCCTCCATGGTTTCTGTATTAACTTTTGCCTCCAGGTTCCTGTACTGTTTTGAATTCCTGCCCTCAATGCTTTTGATGATGAACTGTTACATGGATGTGTGAGTAAAATAAACCCTGTTCTCTCCAAGTTGTTTTTAATACCTTTTCCACTAATATTCTGTCTGTATAGTTTTCAGTTTTAGAATAGCTTAACCTTTAAGTGTCCAGACTTCTTCCTTCTTCCACTTCAAATCTGCTCTTGTGCCCATGTAGTCATATTTTTTAAAAAAAATATTTTTGACCGTCCTTCTCAACTTCAAAATTTCTGTATGGTTCATTTTTAAAGTTACCATTTTATTTGCAATCCTTATTTATTAATTCATAATTGTTAAATTTTCCTTGAAATCGTTGAATGTACGTAATTATTATGAAGTCTTCGTCTGGCGCAGCCAACATGTTTTCTTATTCACAGTATCCTTGTTTTGACCACTGCTCTTCTCCCTGTTTATGTCGTACTTTTCTCCTATTGGTAATCACAGTAATCTTTGACTGAAGCATTGAGATTTTGAGTAACTTATTGTAGCAACTTTAGATTCTGATTATCTTACCAAGGGGTTGTCTGGCTTAGCTTTCAGTAAATTGTTTGGATTCTGATTGTATGGTTTCTTTCTCTTTATAGTACACAACCACTCTGGTTCTGTGCACTTTTTCCAATTCTTATGTGTTATTTTTCTGTCTGGCATCCTACATCTCAGCCCTGTGACTCAATAATATGATAATTAGCCAATCATTTAGCCAACTGCTTTGCTCAAGCACTTTGCATTAGGCTTCTGTTCTCTCCTGATAGGAAGATCCACTTAAATGCCAAGCAGATTATACTACCATGCTTCCTGTGATGTTTACTGGGCCCTCTTGGAACATTCTGGATCTCTTCATCAGCTAGCCACATGTCAGAGCTTACTCTGATCCTTCATGGCTGTCTCATTGCCAGCGCCCTCATGTGAGATTTCTCTCCTGTCTTCTCTTCCACTGCTCAGCCAGGCAAGACTTCCTTTTCGTTTTCTTCTACATTTGCTGTTTTCATTGACAGTTCCATTGGATATAGGATTGTGTACTATGCTAAGGCAAATTTGCCACCTCAATACAATTCCTCATTGCTCCCAGCTGCCCTCCCCTTGTGTCATCAGAAGGAGGGGGAAGGAGAGAATGAGAACTCCCAGAAGGAACACCCGGCACTCCATTGTTTTTACTGGGAGCTGTAGAATTTTTTATGAATAACTCGCCTTTCTCTGTTTCCCAGGAAAGTAATGTGGCACATCTGAAAATCCTGAGAATTCAGTTCAGCTTCAGATTTATCTTTCTTTCCCTTTCTTAATTTTTTTTTTACTTTTTAAATTTGTGTGTGTGTGTGTGTGTGTGTGACCAAATGAAGTCATCAGATCTACTAGTGTGGAGTTCCAGGTCGTTGTAAACTACCAATGTGGGCTATGGGAACTGAATTCAGTTCTGTAAGAGCAGCAAGCCCTCCTAACTGTTGAGCCCTCTTCCTAGTCCCTGCTAACATTTCTTTATGAAAGTTATCTCATCTTCTTCACATAATCTGATATGGAAATGGATATTACCTCTGACACTTGCTGGTTAAAACATCAAAGAGGCGTCTACCCCACATCTGCCTCTTTATTGTCTCTGCAATCAAATGGCAAGACAATTGTATCACACGTTTTGTTGGACTCATAGTTAAATGCTTATTTGAATGAAAACATTTTCACGCTGCAACGAATATTAAATGTTTCTTTACTCACTTCCATGGTTATCACCACAGTGGCTAAACTCTGAGTTTACTAGTAATTTCAAAACTGACTTATTGTTATTTTTAGTTTTCTTGTGTTCTCTGGAAGAGAGAAACTGTCCTGGTTTGCTCTTCTTTCGCTGTGATAAACAACATTACCAAAGCAATATTGAATTGCAAAGGGTTAATTTCATCTTGCCGGTTATAGTCCATCATCAAGGGAAGCCAAGGCAGGCATTAAGGCCAAGCTTAAAGGAGGACTAAAGCAGAGATCACAAAGGAATGCCTGTTCCTGGCTTGCTCAGATACCTTCCTTGTAGAACTCAGGATCAATTGCCCAGATGTCGCTTTGTCTGTAGTGAGCTGGGTTCTACTATATCAACCAGCAGATAAGAAAATGTTCCAGAGACATGCACATGGGTCAGCCCAAAGGAGGCACGCCCTCAACCGAAGTTTCCTCTTTCCAGGTGTTAGTGAACAACTGACTCCAACTATGGCAGATACTATGGAATTCTTATCTACTCAACCACGAGAAAAGAAAGGACGACACGTTGCCACGCATGCGCAGTTGACTGGAGCTCCTCCTCATGCCTGGAGCTATTCTTCGCAAACTTCTGTAGTGTTTCCCCGCTAAAAATAGTTGTTCAACCTTAGTACATACGGAGGGGCTCAGTCTTACCGCAACTTGCTATCTGTGGGAGGCTTGTGCTTTCCTGAACAGTAAGAGAAGAGGAGTTGATTGGGAAGTGGGGAGGAAGGGGTGGGATAAGGGAGGGGCTAGGAGGAGAGGAGGGACGGGGAAAACAGGCTTGGATATAAAATTTAAAAAAAAAAGATTAAAAAATAGTTTTTTAATTACAGTAGTGATTATTCTCTTAGATTTCCCAGGAGCTAATTTTTAGTCAATGCCAACGGCTACTTCCTGCAGATCCTAAACGGTGTGTAAGGAAGGACTTGCTTCAAACACGACACTTGGCCAAATGTCCAGGCATTCCCGCCTGAGGGAGAATAGGTCTGTCGTTTGAAAAGACACCGAAGAAAGAAATGGAGATAAGCAGCCAATAATAGTGATAAAAACCACTGCATATTGGGAGGACTCTTTGTAGACAGGTTGTTGTACATAAATTCGGGCAATATTACCCTTTGGTGATATTTGGTAATTTTGTTGGACTTGTGAGACAAAGTAAGAGAAACTTCTCAGGTAAAAGTTGAGTCTACCGGAGGACGGATATCTATCGACCTCTAAGACAGAGAGGATGTGACGTTATGTAGGAAAACAGAGGAAGAGGTAATTACTGGCAGATGGAGGCTCCAGAGGACACTGTTGGACAAAATAAAGCAGGGAGATACTGGCAGAAAAATTGGAGGTAGAGGGAGGATCCTGTAAATAAAACATAACCTGAGGGTGTGAAGTTTGTAAATGGGGCTACTGTTTTCCTGTTCATAAAAGGAGCATATGATCAACGGGTGTGGGGTGGGAGGGAAGTGCTTTGTTAAATACGTGTGCCTTTCCAGAAATCAACAGACAAATCCAAATCCCTAATTAGCCTTTCGCCATCACCAGTTTCATTGTTATTCTCATCTAATTGTGGGGTATTCATGAGAGCATTGTTTGGGAGTATTCTAATAGCTGGGCTGACTAATCAGGTTTTCTTCTGTATTTTGATGCGTAGTGTTAATGTGGAAATCTAAATGTGTACCCGGAAATTCTTCCCTCTCAGGTAATGCTTGTCTGCCACCTGTCTAACAATTCACTCTAGCCACAGGGCATTTTGGGAGTCAACTGTTTGTGCTAAAAAGAAACTAATGGATGGTATGAATGGTACTAAAAATAGAGTGCCTTTGTCGAAAGGCCATATGCTAGCTTATCAGATGCTAGGAAAGGAAGCCCTTGCTAACTGCTTGCTATTCTCTTCCTGCCAGTCTCACTTCAGGAGACATTTCCACCGTACACAGATGGAATGTGGTAGTTCTTTTTGGACAAGAGTCCATAAAATCCAAGCCAGTTTCCGGGCTTTCTTCTGTGTCTCTCTTCGGATTCTTTTGTTTGTGTGTCTGTGTTCTAGCTTGGCTGGCCCACAGCATGTCTGTTAATAACTGTTAGTATTACTGAAGGACAATCACTGCACAGACAGAAAAGTTTCCCAGTGATATGGAAGCTTAGGGGGTTTCATCCCAGATGAGAATTATAAAGTCATAGTTCTGCCCAATCTCTTTTTGCAATCGATTTGAAATGAACCAGAAGTCTGTTCAGCTTAAAGAGACTTCAGATGGGCACCTGTCAAATTCTCTGATTTTAGCAGCTGCAGGATGATGCTCAAATAGGTGAAATGGGTTCATGATGTTCACAGAAAGATATTCGTGAAAGGATCTCCGAAAGATGAGGGCCCCTTTCTTTTCATGCTCTTATCTTGCCCCCTTCCCTCTCAAATGAGTGTTTGCCTCCTTTGGTTTACTTTATTCTTTTTTTTCTCTTAAAACATTACTTTTACAATTTTAATTAAAATGTAATTACCTCACTTCCTCCTTCCCTTTCCTTCCTCTAGCCTTTGTCTAGAGGTGGTACCTACTGAGCTTTTCCTTCTTCCTCATTAATGTGTCTATTGATATCGTTATTGTTCTGCTCTTGTTGCTGTACCCAACATCTAAGAGAGTCAGCTCACAGTGGGCATGATCTCATGGACTAGAAGTGGAGACCAAAAGCGGGCGCCCCCCTTTTTTTTCTGCTGGATCCAGTTCCAGTTCCCAGCACACTTAGAAGACTGTGGATCGCTATTCTTACTGTGAGTTTATCTCCAAATATATAAATCTTTGTTATACTCCATTCCAGGCTACTGTGGAACTCCTTAATACTACTACAACTAATCTCGGAGCTGTGACATAGATGTATTTTTTAGAGCTGGGTTCTCTTACAGTCTTCTCATCTCTGCGCTGTGACTTGCTGTGGTTTTCTGTAATGGTCTCCATTTGCTATAGAGAGAAGTTTAATTGATGAGAGGTGAGAACTACACTCACCTGTGGGTATAATGATAAGATTTAGAATGTAATGAGGAATTCTGCTGGTCTAGCAAAGTGGTGGTAATAGATTCCCTCTTAAGATTCATGACCTCACTAGTCCAGGTTACTAGTACCAGGCATAATTTCCCTGCTGTTGAGTGAGCATGAAGCTCAATTAGATAGCTATTATTTACCACCAATGTATGATAGCATTGATAAGCTTTGGATCCCCAGTTAATGGGAATCCATTGCCACTGGTGTAATAAGCCAATCAAACGGAATTAATAAAGCCAGGTTTAATTTGAGCAAAGCACTCCTGGGTGACCCTCAGGAGGGTGTGATAGGTATCACATGGCAAATATGGCTACCAGGTCTTAAGTAGCCTATAGGCATGGTCTTGAGCAGCTCCAAGGAGGGGTTGATTTTTGGAGGGGCCACCAGGTGGACACTGAGGTTGGAGTTTGGAGATCGCACCTCCAGGAGAGATGCTGCTAGGGGTTCTGAGGGCAGTATTTGGAATGGGGCTCCAAGCTGGAGACTGTGTGGGCATGTGTGGATGTCGGTAGGGCTTCCACCTAAACAAGCACTACTGCACCTTTGTGGATATCTTGCCATACTGGTCATTGTTATGGTTCACAGATGTCACAGCTGAGTAGATCTCCTAATTGCTACCTTCTCTTGGCAGCTTGCATAGTACTTTCCAGTACTCTGGATAATAGATTTCAGGAACGAGGCTTTAGGTTAGATACAATTCTTATCGTCAGTCCTGGGTTGTGTATTCAGCAACAGGGCTTTTTTTAGACCTCCGAGAATATCCAAAGTCGACATCAATAGCTTATGTTCTTTAGGGAATCATTTGGACCTGTCTGACCAACCACTGGAAAGGAGATCCTGTGTATCTGGGGTTTATTAATCTGTGTGGTTCTTCTGGGGAGCATTAGAAGCCCAAGTGCCATGACTTTGTTTAAGATATAAATATATATACTTGGGTATTGTGTGTAATTTTTACTATATATTTAATATGATTTCTTGAAGCTATCTCAAACAACCTGTTTGTCTCTCTCCTCTTCTTCTGTGTTGACTTCTTCATCCATCCAGGTTAGATCTTTCTCCTCATTTTTCCATTCCAGTTGCAAAAAAAAAATGAAATCATGAAATTATAAGGTAAATGGATGGATCTAGGAAAGAGTATTTTGAGTAAGGAACTCAAGACCCAGAAAGGCAAAGTGCATGTTTTCTCTCTCATCGACAATGACTAATTGCAAACTTTCAGATGTGAGCACATGAATAGCAGCAGAACCCAGGAGATTATAGAGGGAGCACGAGGGGAGAATAGCAGCATATAGGCGGTGTTTCATTCTTGTATATTACCTCCACTTCTTCACAAGTTTCCAGAGAAACAGAAATTGAGATTTCTCTTTTAGTCATGCCTTTGATAGTGCCTAAGACACTAACTAAACTTCCCAAGGCTGAAAATGACATGTCAAGAAAAAGCAGTATATATTTCTGTATGTGGTTCTTAACTCCCAAAGTATATAGTCAATATGCCCTGTACCACATTGGTCGACCCAACTATTCCCCTAAGCATAGGCAGGGGGATTTTAAGAGTGTGTTCTGGTCTTTCTTGATTCTTTTCTGATTTCTCTTTGCTAATTCTGAGTTTCCTAACCTGGCCACTTTGGTAGAATAGTTTTTTTGAGAAAGAGTTAACCTCAACTTCCTTGGATTTATCACCTCCTCTCTTTGTGATTATAGTGACTGTGAGTGATGATTATATATTCTCACTTTATACATCAATCCCAATCTTTGTGCCTTCAGATATTTTTACAATAAAGTTTTAAATTGTTGGGGTTTTGTATAAAAATCAGAATTTAGTTGCCAAAGTGTATGCTGAAAACAACTCTTAAAACAAACAAACAAGAACAAAGTGTCATTTCTGGTTGGAAAATCATTTACTCCACAATAAGGAAAGCTGAGAACTCTGCCCATATCACCTTTAACAGCTAGGTTGAACTTGCCCAGAATCCTCTGATATTTTGGCTGTTTTTCTACAACTTCACTGCTATGCCGCAGAACAGTGAGGCAAATAACCACTGTCCTTTTTCTCTAAGCACTTGAAGCTACACCTAGCCTGACAGTTGGCAAATAAATCTTGGAAAGTTAAAAATGGTAGGTTCTCAGGTCCAATTAAGAACTCAAGAACAGGCCTTGCCCAGGTATAGTTTTCTGTGTAAATGAGAATTCAACTTGATTGTCCCACTTTTTGATGGAGAGTTTTAGGCAGTCCTGTGTGGTGCTATACAGTTGGAATAGAGACAAGTTGGAGAACAGCACCAGTTGGAATTCTCCTAGGAGAATCTTGTTTCTAGTTTCCTGCTGGGGCTGGGGTGAAGATAAAGAGTTTGGAAACCACTGTTTCTTTGACAGATCACACAACCAGAAATGCACAGTTCAATCTTATATAAAAATCACTGCTGCATTAATTCCTCTTTCTGGACTGGTAGTTGTGTTGTTTCAAACCATTATTTATTTCTTAAGTACTATTAGTCTAGGCTCTTACCTTTCAGCACTATTCCTTAATGTTTCAGTATGTTATTTCTTATGGGATCCCTTCAAACCAGAAGGCCTGCTGAAAATCCCAAGTCCCATTGCCTGTAGACTACAGCTTCATTGGAAGACTCGATGGCAGGAAAGCTAGGATTCTGCAGAACTGTTGTGGGGAGGGGAAGACTGTTTGTTGGTTCCCAGCCACTCAGCCCTGAAATAAACACAAAGAAACTATATTATTTAAAACACTGCTTGGCCTATTAGCTTTAACTTCTTATTGGCTAGCTCTTAACATTTTAATTTAACCCATTTCTAGTCATCTGTGTAACGCCATGTGGCTGTGGCTTACCAGATAAAGTCCGTCTGGCTCCAGCAGGGCTACATGGCTTCTTTCTGACTCTGCCTTCTTCCTACCAGCATTTAGTTTAGTTTTCCTCACCTAGCTTTGTTTGACTCTATCAGGCCAAGCCTTTCATTTTTTTATGAATTAGACAATCATATTCACAGCATACAGAGGGAAATCCCACATCACAGCTCTATAAGCCAACACAAAGCCATTCCACCCCAGTCCTTTGATTTAGGGGTGTGGGATTAGACAAAAGAGACACATCCAGAGACTTTTGTTTCTATTTAAACATATTAAAAACCAGAACACATGTGCTTCAGGTAAACACTACTGCTTTACATTCCTGAATAAATAAATAAATCTTCAAGCCAAGAAAAATATTTACACTGAGACATAATCAATAGAGGCCTCTACACTGCCCATTCCAGGGAGCTATGTTGGAAGGGAAGTGGGGAGACCAAACCAGGTAGAGTTTGGGGAAGCTTGGAATTTCTAAGATGAGGTCTCAGTATAAAATAATTTAGGAGGGTCAGCCTGAGATCATCAGAGAGGTTGAACTATCCCAGGCCTCAAATACTGGAAAAGCTGCCAAAATAAGGGACCATTTGTTTCGGCAGTAATTTCAGACCTGACAGGATGCCGAAAAGCACGGTGTGATGTCTAGCTTTCAGCTCTCCTGCTGGACACAAGAGAATCCTCACCGTGGAAGCAGGGCTGCCAGATCCTGCAGCTGAGCTGTGCCAATCGCTGCAGCTCTACATGTCTCCTCCTCAGTGCTTCCCTCCTCCCCCCTTGCTGCCCTCCCTTGGTGGGTATAGAATTCAGTCTTTTATAGAATCACAATGAGTTGATATAAGCAATAGCAACAAAAACAACATCAAAAGAAATTACACCACCATCAAACTATCTCATAATATCATTAGTGACCTAAATTAAAGCAAGATAATTGCCCCAGCAGACAACAAACAGCCACGAAGAATACTAATAACGTTGAAAGCCTGTTCCAGCACTCTGCCAGGAGCCCAGCTTCAAACAGCCTTGCAATTTGTGTTCAGATCTACTGACAAAGCTCTTTCTCAGGTTCAGAAAAAGAAAGCCAAACCAGCCTCAGTCACCTTTATCTCTCTTTTTCTTTCTCCTCCTCCTTCCAGGTCCTCATTACAGTCATAAAACAGCAATGGAATCAGCAAAGCTCTGCTGAGTGTTGAGTGAGAAACGCTGATGTAATTGTGGTGGTTGTGGGGGAAGAGAAGTTTCTCGGGTATGAAGTTCAGGTCGGTGGTGTACTGGCTGAAACACTTAATCTGCTGTAATAAATTGGATCCAAAGAACAAGCTTCACCTCAATGCTTTCAGTCTTCCAGGAATTGTGATCCAGTCCTAACAACGACTTGCATCAGCAACACGTGGCCCTACCTGAGACTGAATATCAGAGCTTCCTGAAGTGAGAATCCCATCCTTCTCTTCTCTCTTCTCTGTCCTAGGATCAGGTGTGACAGGAATGGGCTTGAGTGGGGTCTTTAACTCTGATTTCACGAATTAGGACACACTGGTTTCCTCAGTAGCACTTGAACAAGGCGGTGAGGTAAAGCCATTCTAGAGAATTTTGCTCAGGTTCTCAAAGTTAGACAAACATCATGAGGTTAGAGCTAGGAACTGGTAAAGAAATCTCCTATAAAAAATCAAAAACAAACAAACAAATAAATAAAAACCAATCAGGACTCTGTACCACTATTTAGTTAAGGACAGAAACAAGTACCCATAGCCATCCCATTTCTAAGGGCTGTGAAAAGAAATGGTGCAAGTGAAGATGCATTTAAAACATCTCTTCTTTATTACTTTCATTTGGAAGAGGCTATGAAGTGCATTTGAGCTCAGCGCAATGTAAAAGGAACGGTGGGCTGTGTTCCGCCACCTGGCTTCCGGCTAGCTTTATCTGAAATAATTACACGAAAACTGTATTCTTTTAAACACTGCCTGGCCCATTATCTGTAGCCTCTTATTGGCTACCTCTTATATACTGATTAACCCATATCTAATAATCTGTATACCACCAGGAGTTCGTGGCTTACCGGGAGAGATCCTAACCTGCGTCTGTCCCCGAGAGGAGAGTCATGGCGACTGACTGCCTCTGCTTTCTTTCTCCCACAATTCTGTTCTGTTTACTCCACCCACCTAAGGGCTGGCCTATCAAAAAGGCCAAGGCAGTTTCTTTATTAACCAATGAAAGTAACACATAGACAGTTAACCCTCCTCCGTCAGTGCAAACATCTTCTTGATATTGTCCTTAAGTGGCCTTTTAGGTTCCATCTGCTTCATTAGGAGCAAAAAATAGAGTTGTGCCACTGAGCATTCTCACCTGACACTTTAGAAAAAAGCAGCCAGAATCTGCTTCCAGGGTCAGGATACTGGCAGACTACTGACCCTCCAACTTCGGTCAGGATCTAGACATCCCATAGATCTCCGGGACTAGTCAGATGCTCCATAGGTGACTGGGAGTGAAAGAATTACCTTCCTGCTCCACATCTGCTTCATGCTGCTCCTCTTTCTTTTCATTTTCTTGAAAATAAAACAGCATGATTTCAAGCTACCATGTGCCTGCTATTTTCCTCATTCCATGTCATCTTATGACAATCATTTCACATCTTCAGAGTCATCATGTTTGGTGACTGTGGATATAAGATATTACAATACAGCGAGGAGAGCTATAGCCCTCACAAGGACGCCTAGACACTGTAGCCATGTAGACTTCGCATATTGTCGAGAGCTGTCTGGATCCCACGAATGCTCTTTTGTACAAATTGAGAGTTGATGGGAAAATTAAAGAGAAAACACATGTGCTCAGTGTAGTTCCCAACTATTAAACTAAATATCAGTTACACCGGAGTATGACTGATATGTGTTATTTATAGAAATATAAAAAGCGGAGGCCATTGTAAAGATCACAGAGCCCACCCACCTTAGTTTACAAACAGTCTTTCTCTGCTTTAACACAGGGATAAGTTCTCAGAAATGCATTGCTCGTGATTTTGTTATGCAAACATTGTGGAGTACACTTATGTTACCAATCAACGATCTGAGGGGTTTTTTGTCTTTCCCCTACCCACATTGAGACTGTGGGTAGACAAAGAGTTCTCCATGCTCTGTTTGGGGCAGTTTTTATTTTTCTCAGAGGTTGACAGCCGTTGTGGTAGTGGACAGGTGGAAGAAGCAGCAGGTGACACCCACTAATATTGCATCCTCTAGGTCTCATGTGTCTGAACCATTAGCTATACACTGGTACAGCTCTTTTGCATACTTAGGTGACTAAGATTCTCAGTCTTTGGTGGTAGCTGGTCTTGGAGCTTCTAGACAGGCAGTCTTCAGGAGCTGACAGCCCCCGCCCCCAGGGTTAATTGCTGTCGGGCAGCAGTCTGATGTTCTTGGCCCCAAAGACCTGCTATTCTCTGGGATTCTTCTAGACTTGAAGGCCTGTGGTTTCTCTTCTCTCTGACAGTTTTAGTCTCTGCTCTTCATCTCTCTGTCTGCAGCCTCGTCTGCCAACAATGGCTGCAATTCCGGACCCTCTCTTCTCCCTTTCTCCATGTCTGTAGCTCTGAAAGTAGGCAAGGAAATAGCACTTGCGATGAGTCTTTTACTGAGTCTGATGCTGGAACATCCCAGTAGTATTCCAAAAGAGTACCTCCCAACTGACTCATCTAGTAAGCCTGAGCAGCCTATTTTCATAGCCAAAGAAGGGGTCTGTATTCAAATCTCAGTAGTTTGTTAGAGAACTACTAAAGCCTTACTACTTAGCATCACTCATTGCCATTGGGCTTGGGTTTGGACAAATTATAACCTCGTAGTTTTAGCATTAGTCATGGCAGTCCCTTTATGAGGTCCCCAAGGAAAGTACTCTCCATCTGGCCTAGGTGGAAATGGCTGCAGGGTCATTTAGAGTTTCCCACGGTTGTGATAGTAGGAACTATGGTCTATTCTGTTTTGATGCTTTGGCTTCACAAAGCAGGACACTCAGCTAGTCCCATCATGCCATTTTCTCAAGGTGTCTGTGGAATGTTCCAGGTGACGGGAATCAGTATAAGGAGAGTAGGTTTGCCAATTTGATTGTCAATCTCTTCACTCAGCGCAGCTAGGGCAGCCAGGGTAGCCAGGAATGGACCAACTACTACCAATCAGGGAGTCAAATAGCTATATTACCCCAACACTTTTGCTTATTTATAGGAAAATAAACAACAATATTTTTTATTCTTACCATTAACCATAATAGTTAACAATGTTTAATAACTCTCCATGGCCATAGGGAGAGGTGAATCTCCCTCTTCTGTCTTACACAATCTTAGACTGCCACGGTGCCACCAGAAGTTAATATCCTTTCAGGGCAACCACTGTACGTAGGTTGGTCAATGTTTGAACATTGTTATGCTAATAATGACAATATTAGAAACTTTTATCTAAAAGATTTAGTGAATTTTCCAGGGTATTATAACAAATTGGTAACAAAGATGAAACAGCAAGCCACATCATTTAAGTTACAATTATTGCTTTTTCCATTACAACATAGGGGCCTCATATTTATCTTTCTTAGGGTCAAGAGTGACATGAACAAACTTGGAAAAAGTGACCAAGTTTGGGTCAAGACAAATTGGTTTCCATAATAACTTCTGAGAAAATTAGTCACGTAGTGGTATGGAATAGCTGGCTTCTAAATACAGAACTCATCTGGACATAGTGACATTTCTATGCCGCTGCAGAGACTATCCTGATGCAATGCAGACCCTTGCTTATAGGAAGTCCCTAATAAATTCCAGAGTTTAGGTTGATGAAAATCGAAGTCCTTTTCAATAATCAACTAGATTTGTGATTCTCAACATATGACGAGTTGGAACCAGAGAGGACATTTGGAAATTTTGCATTTTCTAAGTAATGAGGAAGGGTACTCATCATTGCATCTGAAGGGTAGAGGCCACGAATGCTGAAACACCCTGGGATGTGTATTACAGCCTCCAAAGATGAGCATTATTTGATGGGGAAACTCTATCAATCACATCTAGTTAAGGCGTGGCTACCTGGGGCCCAGGTAGAAAAACTGGGAGGACCCAGGTGCGTGCTCTCTCTGCACGGATCCCGCCAGACGGATAGAACGTCGAACCTCCCATTCTTGTAGCGTGAGTTTCCCCTTATAACCATTAAAATATAATTGTTATTCTTGAGCTGGCCTTGTTATTTATCGTACCTACCTAATTTGCAACAATTATTCATTATACATCTTATATATTGAGGAACTGGAGGATTGCTAGTTTAGGTCTGGATGACCCCTATATGCTTTTTCAGTTAAAAGGTAAAATGTTCTTATTAATTTTGTCACTGTAATTATTTTGAATTAAGGCTGTGTAGATGTTAGAGTAAAACTAGCTATTTGAAACATTAATTAAAATTGTTTTTTTATGAGCTGATGTTATATGGCTCAAATTAGGACAGTGAGAGTTTTGAACTTTCTCATTTGAAAACAGAGGAAGGCTGGGTATGTCGAAGTCCAGTGGTTCTCAAACTGCCATGTGCATGAGAAACACTGCCTTGCTAGACAGTTTCTGGCATCAGAGGTTTGGTACTGGGCCCCAGAAGTTGGGCTTCCTAGCAAATCTCCAGTTACTGAATCTGGTGTGAGATCAAGCTTTTGAGTCACTCTGTGCTCTTATTTAACCCCCAACACAGGTGAAGGTGGTTTATATTTGTTTTTGTTTAATTTGGGTTTTTTATAAACAAACCAAGCTACTTTATTTTAATGAGGCATTTGTGTCAATCAAGCTAGGATCTAAAATGGTCCCTTAAAATTCTGCCTGTAAGACTGCTTGGTTCAGGAGGCCACTTTTCATTGTCGCATGTGTGAGCAAAGTCATCTAGACACACTACAAGAATCTGGAAGAAGCACTCTCCTCAAGCCCCTATCCTTTCTCCTATCTAAAACATGTTACTATTGATCTAATGAAAGATTAGACATGTAGACAGATTCCAGCCTGACATTAACAGGGTTAACTGTGAAACAACCATGTAGTCTCTGACTATTAAGTTTGCAATTCGATTTGCATAATATTGACGCCTGATCCCAGGAGTGCATCTGTGATATGGACAGCATAACACACACACACACACACACACACACACACACACACACACACACGAGGCCAGCTCTTTGGCAAGCTCCTTCTTAGCCTACTTTCTCCT
Organism: Myodes glareolus; assembly: GCF_982192425.1. Lineage (NCBI taxonomy): Eukaryota > Metazoa > Chordata > Mammalia > Rodentia > Cricetidae > Myodes > Myodes glareolus. The sequence continues at coordinate 56,166,365 of NC_142039.1, forward strand.
CTCTTGCTTACAGCATTTGTTTTCCTACAGTGTAAGTCAGACGAGAACCAAGAAAAACAAGAGTAGGCAATCATAGTGCTTACCCTGGCTGGAAAATTCTCATCCCAAACAGCAGGCCTGGCTTTGATTACATCTCATAATCAAGCTGTGTACAGTATGACTTGACTTAATGTCTAGGTCATGTTCATCTGCACATTGGAAAGCTTGATATTATAGACCATACAGTCAATTGGCTGGGGCAAGAAGTCTCAGTTCATCGGGCTTCTGTTTTCTCAAGGATGATGTTCCCGTTTCCTCTCTAAGAGAGACTCCCCAGGATAATTGAGTACTTGGTTAGCAATTGGGTAATATCATTTCTAGGCATAGTGGGGGACCAGATTTAAAAAAAAGGAAAAGCAATACTGAAGTGCTACTCAGTTAAACTAGGCCACAGAAGACTGCTGGTAACATCACTTCCAAAGTATAGTTGTATTAACCTTGAATTTGGAAGGACAGCAAATTAAATGCCCTTAGACTGTGATTATTTAAATTTCTTAAATTATATGTATACAAATAGGTGTGTGTACCTTTTATCAATGAGATTCCCTTTACAGCAATGAACATTATCTATATCCCAGTCTGTGTATGACTGTGTATTTGGTACAATATCTGTATCAAATGCACACAATGCAGGAATATAATATTCTGTTGTGGGACTGGGCACACTACTCTTTGCTACACTGTGATTTGGGGGTTTAGAAAAAAAGGTTGTTTTCTACCAAGTTCTACAGGCTCTATATGACATAGACACAGAGCCAGATCCCTCCCACTTAGATGCTAATGAATGGACTCCCTAAATGGCCTTTATCTCATTCATTCAGGTCTCTGTCTATTGAAAGAAAGATATCACTTTCGTATATACATTAGTACAAGTTTAAATTGCTATGACACAGAGAAATCACATAGGATCTGTTCCAGAAGGCTGTTCCACACACACACACACACACACACACACACACACACACACACACACACTTACCTAATAAAATGTATGGGTGGTAACATACACAGATCCCTTATTCTGTGTATTTAATTCTTATTGCAGGATATTCAATCACATTGAAAACTCTGACTTTGCATTTACACTAATTAAATAAAATTGACCTTGGGTCAGGAAGCAGAACCAGCAATTAGTGGACAGAATGTAATCATAGAGAGTCAGAGGGAGTCTGGAAGATGGATAGAGAGACGCACAGGAAGTAGTAGGGAGGGCCTTTGAAAATGGCAGTCTTTTTTGGTTTGACAAAGTGGAAGGATGTCCTTTTTCCTGAGACACTATTTTTCTGAGACACTGGCAAAGACAGAAGACTAGCTGGTTGCTTCTCGAACTCTCTGAGCTAGCAGGTTTTCACTCCAGCCTCTGACTCCGAAGTCTTATCAATAAATAGAACAGAAGAGATTTAGTTAAAAGCGACACTTGGTGGCAGTGGCAGGAGGTCAGATCCAGTGGAACGTACACTTTGCACTGGGCCTGACTGAGAAGCAGTCAGTAACGGCTGTGTCACAATTACTGGCTGGAACAAGAGCAGACTCAGGTATAGTTGATGTTGGAAAAACAGCAAATTCTGTAGTTGCTTACTTCTTTTGAGAATAAAAAATATGATCTAGATTATACATAGAGTTCATTCATGCATGCATCCATCCGTTCATCCATCCATCCATCGATCCATAAATTATTTCTTCTTTTACTCATGTTGTGATGTGGGATTTTCCCTCTGTATGTTGTAAATATGTTTTATTACCATTGGTTAAGAGAGAATTTTCTTTGAGCCTATGGCAGGGCAGACTAGAGCAAGGTGGGAATTCCAAGCAGAGAAAATGGAGAAAAGATAACAGGGTCAGAAAAACACCATGTAGCTGCCAAAGGAGACAGATGCTAGAAACTTACTAGTAAACCATGAGCCTCATGGTAAAATACAAAATAATAGGAATGGGTTAATTTAAGATGTAAGAGTTAGCTAGAAATATGCATGAGCTAACTGATCAAGTAGTGTTGTAGTTAATATACTTTCTGTGTGATTATTTTGGGTCTGGGCAGCCAGGAATCAAATGAACAGTCTTGGCTATAAAAGTTGCATATATATTCATTGAATAACATGGACCATATGCTATCTAATATTCTAGTAGTAGCTACACAGACTCTTACTAACAATCTTTTCTTATACTTTAATACAGCTAGCAGAATTCTGTATTACAATCAATGGGGTGGTTGGGGAGGGGGTAGAATTGTTTGCTTGTTGGAAACTTGGTTTTGTATAAGGAAAGTAAATTATCACAATGTATAACTGTGATGGCTGCCTTTATTTAGAGTCATAGATTATGTTACTCCCTATAAGTTAATTGGCCATTGGTTACAATAGAAGATGGTGCATACATCATAGAGTTACCAAGTGATACACATGTCACCGGGATACCAGATGCACTGATCTTAAACATTATTCCCAACATTAAAATTTCTCAGAAAATACAGCCTATATGGGAGAAAATGTTTCTTAGAATAACATGAATCTCAAAAAATAGCCAAACCAAGTTCCCAGATCATTTTTTAAAAATTTGCAATAAGGCTAGCCTTTAATATAAGGCATGCCTTTAATATAAGCTAAGAGGAGGCAAGTGAATCTCTGTGAGTTTGAGACCACCCTGGTCTGTATAGCAAATTGAAGGATAGCCATGATTACATAGCAAGTCCCTGACTCAAAAACAAAATCTGCAATGTTTTCACATTCTTATAATATCATTTAAAAAAAATCACGCCGTTAAAATTTCAAGAGAGGATGTAGAGTAAAAGGAAGACTCCTCCATTGCTGGTGGGGAGTGCAAACTGGTACAGCTGCTTTGGATATCTGTATGGCGAATTCTAAGGAAATTAGAAAACAACCCACCCCAAGACCCAGCAATACCACTTTTGGGAGTAAAAACAAAGGATGCTCAATCTTACCACAAAAACATGTGCCTAACTACCTTCATAGCAGTATTACTTGACATAGCCAGATAGTGGAAACAAACTAAATATAATCTAAACTGAAGAATGTATAAGGAAAATGTGGTATATTTACACTATGGAATGCTACACAGCGGAAAAAAATAATGACATCTTGAAATTTTTGGGCAAAAGGATGGATCTAGAAAACATCATATTGAGAGAGATAACCCAGAGCCAGAAAGACATAGATAAAATGTACTCACTTATAAGTAACTTTTAGACATAAAGCAAGGAAAAACCATCCTACAATTCACAACCCCAGAGAACCTAGACAACAAAGAGGACCCTAAGAAAGACATATATGGATCTAATATACATGGGAAGTAGAAAAAGACAAGATCTCCTGAGTAAATTGGGAGCATGGGGACCATGGGGACCATGGGAGAGGATAGAACGAGAGGGGAGTGAAGAAAAATATATAGAAAACATACATAAAATATATAAAAACAATTTAAAAATAAAATTAAAGAGCATTGGAGATAACTGTGATGTGAGAAAACTCTGGGACTGTCCTTCATGGTCATTGGAAACCTGAAGTTTATAAAATCTAGCTTGAAGCATTACATTACCAGTTTCAAAAGAGAAATAATTTTAAATCTTTTATTGAGAGACAGCTTGTCTATATTAAGTAGAAACAGAGTCAGACCACACTTAGATACTAATGAGTGGATTGTCTAAATGGCCTTCTCATTCATGCAGGTCTCTGTCTACTAAAAGAGGCATATCACTACTATTGTGCTGGTTTTAATATCTCAAAAAGGAGAATAAAAACAAAATAGAAAAGTAAAATCAGGAAAAGATGTATTCTATTTTCCCAAGGATTTTGGGGAAAATAAAATGGAGATTGGTTGTTTTAAATCTTCATCGTTTACTTATAACTATTCCTTGATATTTAGTATGCATTTATCTCACAAATCTAGAAAAACATATCTAAATATATACTAGCAATAAATGACATATAAAAATAAGCTCTTATTTTGGTAAGAATTTGAGCAACACAAATAAAGAAAAGACTTGTTAGGACAGATGGTAAGATAGCTAAATGGCCATTTTCTGAAAGAGCAACCTCAGGTAACATTAGAAACCAGGCAAGGTGTGGCCAAGACATGCTACTCTGGGCTTGCTTTCCCGTTTAGATGATTCAGGGAATGTGCTTCTGCAGCCTCCGGTTAAACAAATGCATAATATTTTAAGTATGGAGACTGGCATTTCATTTCAATAAGACTGTCTTGGAATTGAATCTTGGAATTTAGGAGTGGCAGACTTGGTCCACTGTTCGCTGTCTCCTAACTGGAGAGCATTCCCACAGAGACACAGATTCAACAGACATAGGAAAGACACAAGCCGGTGTCAGTGTTTCTTTCCTCCACAGCAGAATACTGGGTATGAAAGAGGCAAAGAAAGTAACGAAGATGTGGCTACAGAGTCTTTTACTCCAGGCCACTCACACTCCTGAAGAAAAGGCGATTATATTAGTTCCTTTCAATTTGATAGGGCTCAACACCCAAAGCTCAACGACTTCATGAAGAAAAAGGGTATGTTCCGCTCATCATTTTCAAGAATGAAACCTCAAGTTCTGATATTCCTATTGAATCTTCGTTGGTGAGGGCCGAATGGTGGGTGACAGTATGGCTGGAGTACTATCCATGAGAGTCATAGGCGACACTGCAAGGAAGGAAGAAGCACAGTCTTGCTTCTTAGATAACAATTCTTTCTCAAGAACTACCCAACATGTTCATAGAAAAGCAGTGACTGAAGACTTCTACTAGATCTCACCACTTAAAGGTCCCCAATGCCACCCAGCACTGCCACACTGAATACCAAGTCTCCAGCATCAGAACCCTTCAAGAAAACAAATTTCCCTGTACCATAACAGAAGCAATCAGGTTTGGTAGTGACTGATGCATCTTTCTACCTGTAGGCTTCAGGTGGGGTACATTCTGTCTCATGGAGATGCTATCAACAGCCTTCCTCTCTGGTAGCTTGGTGTCACTTTGCCCACTGAGCAGTAGAGTAGTCAGTAATTTAGGAATTAGCTTACTTTGACACCATTACCCTACCTCTGAAGCCAATCAAGTGATAGCAAGCAGATAAAAGCAAACCTGCTCATCTTCAAATAGTTCTCCCGTACCAGTGTGGTCCTCTACCCCTATACTCCAGTCTCACCAACCGGGTTATAGTTAAATCATAGGCTACACTCTAAAGGCCCCCTGATTCCAAGAAGCATACATTCCCTTCTTTCTTGAATACTCATGGGTGGTAGGTGGCAAAAATCCACACACCTTAGATGGATTGAGAACAAGAATGTCCATGTCAGGCTACTTCCTAAGAGTGGGTTAGGACAGCATTGGATTTCATTATCTCAGGTCAAACCGGATTTTCTTCTAGAATTCCCTAGTTCAGTGTTTCAGAAAGCTTTCGTGCCCTTGGCCATTTGTTTCTGGAGCCTTGATTCGCTTTTTCTCTGACCATCTTTTCCCACCCATTTCTTTCACACCTAGTAGTGCTGGATGGATATATGGGCCTGTTCCCCATGATGTTCTGTAAATTGCAATGACAGCACCATGACACACTTTCTCTCTTACTCCCCTCCCTCTTTTCACCTCCCTCCTTCCTCCTATACAGGTCTACCCTCCCTCCTCCTGCACAGGTCTACCACACAAAAGACACAGAATGTTTATTTCAGTCTTGTTTTTTTAGTCTATTTTTAATAAAGCAACTAAGGAATATTCCTGAATACAATGCTACCCAGAATGCACTGGGGTGTTCTAGGAATAGACTCTATTGACATGAGGTGAGAGCCACCTTATTATTTAAAAATTAGCATGTCAAGACAATTAATGTTGCATTTATCTACAAATGCTCCTGTTGATCTAACCTGAACTCTTGGCTATCTCTTTGTTACAAACCAATATTATCCTCTGTTTCCATATTTTGTTTTTACTACCTTCACAAATTCCACTGACATAAACAGCATCTACAGACTGAGAGCAATGAATTGAACACATGAATACCATAAATTGTTGTTATTTAACCATAAACCAATGAAACAAGCAGATTTTGCTGTAGGTTCCTTTATTCAGAAGGTAAAGTCTAGAATGAAACCCCTACTCTTTCCACCTTCAGCTTGACTTCTGATCCACACCCATACAAACTGTGAAACTGTGTCTTTGGCTCAAAATAAGCAACGAAATATTCAGCCATCCTTTCCTGACTATTTTAGCTGAATTGAAACAAATGTGCCTCTAAAATATATGTACACCAACCCAGTGGGGACCAACGAGGAGCTACTCAACAGCCTTTTATTCAAGTTAATGCTACTACTAAAAAAAAAATGAAATAGAGAAACACAAGTTATTACACATGCAGATTACACACATTTTGTTTAATTGTGTACAAATGAAGCTAGAGGGAGTATAATTTTTTCATTTTCTGTGCCAGAAAAGAAGGTGAGCAGGTTTTTGGGCATTTGAGTAATGCAAGCGGATGTTCCTGGCAGACATTAGCTCACAGTTATGCAGACACTATCTCTTGTCCCACTGAGTATTACATTGGTTTCTAAACTGGAAAGTATTTTTTTCTAATTTTGAGACTATTTCTAAATGTTGGTTGTAGTTAATCTGCCAGCACAAAAAACCAAGCTATAAAGAATAAGAAATGAAAAACACTTTTGTGTTGAATGTTAAAAGTGAGGTAACATTTGATGTATAATTTCTTCTCAGTTGTTCCAAATGGAATGCACAGGTCTTAAGTCTTCATGTTTTCCCCTCAGAGATGAAACACCAACTTGGCTGTGATGAAGCTGTACATGGAATATTACAATCCTCAAGGCAGTAGGAGTTGTTTGATGGTTGACTGAAGTAGGAAATCATATATACCAAGCACGTAGCAACACATTCTATTTTTATATTAAAATTTCCATTTTTTTATCCTAAGCATTTAGAACATTCAATGTTACCAAAAGACAATTTCTGAAATAGCTTCTTTCAACTGAAGAAAAAACATCCACTTTGCTATCTAGTTGGAAACTTCCGCTCTATAGCTTCCACTTTTAAAGAAATAGCATTCTGAATCACTCCTAGTTAAATTGCCACTGTATGTTGGGAGGGAAACAAGAGATCAGAAACAAGTGTTTTAATTATTGGGCACAGTAGTGACTTTCCCTATTCTACTGTATAAATGCAGCCTCCAGAATCTGCACCAGACTTCTGAAAGCAATACTTACTTGTTACTTAGCAAGTCCCAGCAGCACAGGGGAGGTCTTCAAGACAACACAGAGTCCTGCTGTGGTTAGTCCAGAGAGAAGTCTACCAATAGAAGAAAATAATGGTACATACACTGTGTGGAAGGAAGCAGTTGTTCCCTTGAACATTACTTCTGTAAAAGCAGATGCAAATGGATAGAGCTGTAGTGTTGGTGCCTCTTATCTGGGCTTTCTATCTTGTCATACACACCTTATTGCTTGTGCTCCATCATACCTGTCCCCCCTGTGTGTGAGAGTAGCTAGCTAGTTGAATGCTTGACTTTTATTTTTCTTCTTATCAAATGTTTCCTATTATTTCACTTCAACCAGCAATTACTGCATATGTCCTGTGCAGCAGACATCTGTTGTAAGATGAGGGTTTTATGATTACTCAACCATGATGAAGCCAACAGAGAAGATCATCATTGAAAGCAAAGTTACTCATAGATCCTTTGAGAAGGCAGTTTGTCACATGACTGGGACACACGGGCAGGTGCTAGGAATAGTGAGAGGGCAGGCTGGAGTAGAACGTGACAAATCTTCACTGTGTCTTTGCTGCAAAGAAAGGACAAGCAAGAATAGAATCAGTTGGGAAAGGCTGCATAGGACAGTCTCAGGGTGCTCCAGAATGTCCAGCTTTCTGGCATCTGGATCTGGGTATGATCCAGCAGAGGAGTGGACAGAACTGTGTCAGACTGGAGAATAAGCACTGGATGGGTTGGTTTGCAATGGAATACATTCTCACAGGTGACTTAACTGGTTATCTTGGAGAACTAGTGAGTTTTTGCTTCAGATTCAGCAAGGCCCCAAGCATCATAAAAGCGGGATAAAGAGACAATTAATAGAGAACCCAGGCTACTGCAGTGAAGAGAATATAGAAAAAAAGAGTTACATGACCAGCAAGTACTCATGGAGGGAATTTATGTGTGGTACTCCACTTGACCCTAGCATGTATTTCGACTGCTGGGGTCATCATAGGGATTAAACAATAAGAATTGTAGACATGCATTACATAGGTATGCGACACTGCTCAGAAGTGTCTGGAACATAGCGCTGTTTAGTATGTGGATACTTTCCATTCTCCTTGAAGCTGATGGAATCCAGAGAGATAGGTCATAAAGGGTATCTTCAAAATGTAGTGATAAAGCGAAATTTGCAACGCTGGTGATGACAAACAACAAAGGGATTCTATAAGGCAACACATCATCACTGGAATCAAGAACAAATGACAAGTATAGTTTATTTTCAGCAACATTTCTGATTCATTAGAAGTTTATATAATCAAACTGGGTAATGGTGGCACACACTTTTAATCCTAACACTTGGGAGGCAGAATCTCTATGAGTTCAAGGCCAGCCTGGTGTATAAGAGCTAATTCTAGGACAGCCAGGATTGTTACACAGAGAAACCCTGTCTTGAAAAATGAAAACAAAAAAAAAAAATAAAAGAATTTAAAAGATGTTAATATAATCAGCTATGTTCGTGACTAAAAATTACATTTCCAGTCCATATTTTGTCTAAGAACTTTTAAAGCACAGCTTTAAAAATCAGGATATGAAATTTGAAAGTAATTTAAAAAAACCTTTTTGCTATAGCAAATAAAATTGATCCTATAAATACCCTCTCATCTCTCCTTCTATCCAGGAATATGTATATCTAGGTCCAAACTTTAATATATTTACTTAATCTGAGTGTAAACTTCTGACATATATGAATGGTCACGGACATAGTGTTGTCTGTAAAATGATGTATTGTGCCTATCCATCTTCTCAAATCACCTTAGCTCAGCATCTATTGAAGCCACTGCTGTAGTACACAGTTCCAAATAGGGTTTCCAAAGCTTTCACCATGTCATCCTTGCAGACCCTGCTCCAGACACACACCTCTTGTGTCTCCGATCTCCTCCTGGTGAGAATATGGGCAAGCCCAGTAAGCCCACTTTGTGCTCAAACCTGCACAATGCACACAAGTGGAAGAGTGAGCGTCACATTTCCAGGTTGGCCAACAATACTTGAAAGCAGATTCAGAGACCTGTTTATCCATGCATCCTTGGAATGAGCAGTTCTGGGGCACCACAAAGATGCCAGCAGGAAAGATTAATGTCCTCTAGGTTGGGAAATTCAAGAACATGCCCTTGGACTCCCTGTCTTGCCTTCCATTTCTGCTTCTTGGATCCCTTTTCTTTTTTTTTGTTCTTTTTAAAACTTTTATTATTATTATTACAAATTTTCACCTCCTCCCCTCCTCCTATTTCCCTCCCCCTCCTCCCACTTCCCCTCTTCTTCCCTCCCCAGTCTAAAGTGCAGTCAGGGTTCCCTGCCCTGTGGGAAGTCCAAGGTCCTCCCCCCTTCATCCAGGTCTAGGAAGGTGAGGATCCAAACAGACTAGGTTCCCACAAAGCCAGTACATGGAGAAGAATCAAAACCCAGTGCCATTGTCCTTGGCTTCTCAGTCAGTCCTCCATGTCAGCCACGTTCAGAGAGTCCAGTTTGATCACATGCTCCATCAGTCCCAGTCCAGCTGGCCTTGGTGAGTTCCCATTAGATCAGCCCCACCGTCACAGTGGGTGGGTGCTCCCCACGCGACCCTGACTTTCTTGCTCATGTTCTTCCCGCCTTCTGCTCCTCATTTGGACCTTGGGAGCTCAATCCAGTGCTCCAATGTGGGTCTCTGTCTTTATCTCCATCCATCACCAGATGAAGGTTCTATGATGATATGCAAGATATTCATCAGAGTGGCTATAGTATAGGGTCAGTTCAGGCACCCTCTCCTCAGCTGCTCAAGGAACAAGCTGGGGACATCTCCTTGGGCACCTGGGAACCCCTCTAGAGTCCAGTCTCTTGCCAACCCGCAAATGGCTTCCTTAATTAAAATATACTTTCCTGCTCTCATATCCAATCCTCCTCCATCCCAACTGTCCCATTCCCCCAAGCTCTCCCGATCCTCCCCTTCTCACTTCTCTCTCCCCATCTCCCCTTACTCAGTGGTAAAAAACAATGACATCTTGAATTGTGCATGCAAGTGGATGGAAATAGAGAACACTATCCTGAGTGAGGTAACCCAGATTCAAAAAGATGAATATGGTATGTACTCACTCATTAGTGGATTCTAGCCATAAATAAAGGACATTGGGCCTATAATTCATGATCCTAGAAAAAAACCATGTAGTTATCCTCCTGGATATTGGAAGTATACAAGATTTCCAGGCAAAAAATTGAGAGCTTGGATCCCTTTTCAAATGAGGTCCCCAAGACTTTAGGTCTTTTGAGGCAATAAGACTAAATCCATTGGCACAGAGCATGACCTAGGAAAAACAGAATGTAAGTGCTGTGTTTAAGTACTAGCCACACAGTTACATTTTTACACAAGTGGGTGATGGCGGGGATCATCTTTGGGAAGAAGTGATAGCAAAATCAGTACTTACACTTGTGGGTACTTAGAATGAGCCCCAACAAGAAAGTGAAGTCTGAGGTCCATGGCAGCTGTGCCATCATCAGGAGCAGCTTGTCTTGCTCATTTCTCTGCTCTGTGATTACACTCCATTCCATTCCATCATTCCTACTGTTCATCTGTTTGGATTTGATCTGGGATAAAGCTCTTTTAGCCTTTTTAAAATGGTACCTGATTTTAGACCTTTCTTCCTTTTGAATAGGTTCCTAAAGCAAGACACTGTCTTCACAGTATGCCTTTAACTGCATTCTCTAAGAATTCAATATTCATTTTCACTTTTAATCAGTTTGAAATGTTTTCCAATTTTCTTTTGATTTCTTCATTAACCTCTGGGTTCTACAGACATGTCTCTTGTTTAATTCCCGAAACACCTGTAGTTTTTCTTGCTCTTTGGGATATTAGCTTTTATGTTGCTAACTTTTCTAGTTGTTGTGACTAAATAAACACCTAACAGGAGTGACTTATGGGAAGAAGAGTTTGTTTGTGTTCATGGTTTCACAAGGCATGACTCACTGTGATGAGAAAGGTGTGCTGTGGTTCAGGGAAGTGAGAGTATGCTACCAGGGCTTCTCACATTACGGCCAATCAGGGAGCAGGAAATTCAGAATGGAATCATGCACCGCCTACCCTGTAGTCAGACTTTCCTTTTGGCTATGAGCTCACAGATAATGACATGGAGACTTACTATTAATAATGAAATCTTGGCCTTAGCTTAGGCATTTTCTCAACTAGCTCTTATAACTTAAATCTACCAGTTTCTATTAATCTACATTCTGCCACTTGGCTCAGTTACCTCTCTTCTATACAATAAGTCTGACTTCTTTAGCTTCTCCCTGGCATCTTTCCCCCTTCCCCACCTCTCTTCTTCCCAGGATTCCTCTCTTACCACAGAAGTCCTGCCTAATCTCTTCTTCCTAGCTATTGGTCATTTGGCTCTGTATTGAACCAGTCACAATGACACATCTTCATAGTGTAAACAAGTATCCTGAAACACTACCCAGTGGCCCATTGCCTGCTAAGGCCTACATCCTAGACAATACCACATCCAAAAACAGCACCACCAGCTGAGGATCAAGTACTCAAGCAAATAATCCCACAGGTGGCATTTCAGAAACAACCCTTATCATTGCTCCAATTAACTGATTTATAACATTTTAATAACATAAATATTTTGATTTGGGAGACTGCAGGTATTAAATGCAGACCTCAGTGAACACTAAAGATGTGTTTTATCACCGAGTTACAGACCTTACCTCTATATTGTTCTGAATTAACTATACTGTCATCAAAGCACATATTTTGCCCAATCCTAAGTATTTAAAGGATGTTGAGACTTCTTTTATAATAATAGAGTCCAGCTTAGTGGACGCTCTAAGCATTGGAAAATATTGTGTCTTCTGCACTTGTTGTCTATGAAGTTATATATGCATTGAACTACTGAGTTGGGATGATTTAAGGTGTCCATTTGTCTAATTACTTTTCTATCTGTTTGTCAGTCAAATGGTCTGAGGGAGACATTGCAATCTGTACCTAAGATTGTGGAATTGTATATTCATTCCTTCGCTTTTTCAAATTTCATATAAATTTATTTATGATTGCTATATATCCATGAATTGAACCTTTCATAACCCTAAAATGTTCTCCCTTGTGATTTTTCTTTTTAGACAAATAAGCCAAGAGCTTTATTGATGCAGCAGGCACTTTACAATGAACCCAAGACAGCCTGTCTTCTCTGCAAGACAGTGTCTGTACAAACTCTCAGGTTTTCCACTTCAGAACCCAAGCTCTCCTTTTCACAGCAGCCCTTGGATCTGCACCTGCCCAAATAGTCCCTCCTCACTGCAAACAGAAAGTATACACAGGTACACCTGACATAATCTTGATAGTCAAGTCAGTCTTGATAGTCAAGTGTCCGTTCTGTATTACTCTGTAGACAAAGGCAGAGACACTGATCCTGCAAAGAATTTAGGAAACAATAAGACAATTTCTCCTTCCACCTAAAAATAAAATACATTTCAGCAGATATGTTTCCTGAAATATTTAGTTGGGAGTTCAGGAAGATGGTCCATTGTCAGTCCCTTCTTCACCAGCCTGGGCATCCAAAATTCTTCTCAAGATAATATGATTCTTTTCTTTTTTAAACAGTCTTTCTTGCTGTGAGAACTCTTATAATGGAGCCTAGTCCTCCTACAGCTAAGGCCTTTTCATGCCACTGGAGTAACACTGCACTGCTATTTTCTGTGGGCTTCTCAAACCCTTTATAAATGTACTTCATTAACAAGTCAATGCCATTTCTATCCAGTGACTGCACAGCCTGCTCAATTTCACTGCTCTTAAAGTTTGTGAGTACTTTCAAGACTACACCCTGGGCTCGGTCCTTCACAGCTTGATTTTTCGTGTTGATTAGAGAGTTCCTCAAAGCTGCATGGAACGCCCGAAGCATGTCCCCTTGCCACAGGAGCCCGTCCACCTCGCCCGGGTCGGGGTCTGGCTCGCCCGCCGCCGCCGCCTCTTCCCTGCTCGTCGACGAATTTGTTCTCGTCAAACTCGTCGATGTCCACCCTACGGAAGCGCGAGGACAGCGTGTTCCGGGCCATGGCGGGAGCTCGGCGGCCGCCCAGCCGGCTCGGCTCTACTCCCCTCCTCCCTTGTCATTTTTAACACACTGCATCTTGGTGTCTTTTCTATCTTATAGTAATATGCTCCACTTCATTCTTATTCTGTTTGCTGTTCACCTACAGTATCTTTTCCTACATATTTAATGTCAGTCTCTCATTATACATGGTGAAACACTCAATGGTATATATGCATTGTGTCTTCACATTTTTGACCCCTGTCAGGATAGAAATCTTGGTTCTAAAATAGGAGAAATATGCCCACCAGGGGACCCAGAGTTTAGTGTAAGTTTTGTAGCAATGGTTTCTGTCCATTTTCTTCAGAGAAAGGAATTGCTTTACTGTTTAGACATTTTTTTTATAATACTGTGACAAGCTAATATTTCTCTTGTACCCTGAAGACAGGGAAAGAATAACTGGAACCCTCAGGATTCAGTGAGGTCGTTGGGCGTCTTGTGCCTAGTAATAACACTAAAAGGACAGTTGTAGCAACCTTGGTTTAATAAGGGTAGCACACTATATTCTTAAGTGGGTGAGTAGTGTGAATCTGGGTTTCTCTGAGTTGTGCTTCACAGGCCAACCCAAACACTGATGGACAGTGAATGTGACAAATCCTAATTAAGTTCAGAAGGCCATTTAAAACCAGGACTGCAGATTGCTCACCAACCCTTTCAAACACATCTTTGCAGGAGTTTGAGTTTACCAGTTCAGAAGAGCGTGTAACGGTGAATGGATTAGTTCTAATAGATGACCAGGCAGAGTGTCATAATAAGATGGGAGGGTAATTTTCAGTGAACCTGCCTCTCTGATGTGAGATTCCCCTCTGTATGTTGTCAATATATTTTACTACCATTGGTTAATAAAGAAGCTGCTTTGGCCTTAGCAGGGCAGAATATAGCCAGTCTGGAAAAGATATATTGAGAGAGTAGGCAGAGTCAGAGAGACGCCATGTAGCTGCCGAAGGAGAAAGATACCGGAAAAACCTTACTGGTAGGTCATAGCCTCATGGCGATACACAGATTAATAGAAATAGGTTAATTTAAGATATAAGAACTAGCCAGGAATATGCCTGAGTCATTGGCCAAGCAGTGTTGTGATAAATATAGTTTCTGTTGGATTACTCAGATCTGGGCAGCCGGGAAATGAACAAGTAGTCTTTGTTTACACCTCACTGCGTCGTTCTCCATCTTTCTCCCACATCTTGCGGGGCCTCTCAAACATTCTACACATATGTCTTTGACTCAGAAGCAGGTCGAGTGATGGCGGTACAGTATTATGCTACTGGCTCATAAACACGATTCCATCTATCTCTCATAACAAATTTACAAACTGGATGTTAGTATACATGACATTTATAGAAAAGGGATTAGAACATAGTGTATTTTCCCTTGCCTCAATTCTTGCCTCGATTGAAATGCTTTGTTTAGTGAACATCACTTTTCACTGATAGTTCTCAGGGGTATCTAAATGCCCATTAATTCAAAACTCCATTCATAGGTCCATAATGAGTGATCAGCAAACTCCAAACAATTCTACGGCTATGGTAACACAAGGGTCAACGAGAATTTAGTGACATTAGCTTTCACAGGGTTTATGGTCTATTAGACAGAAACAGCCAATAGAAAACCAGGAATTTGGCTGCCAGATGGTGGTAAGCACCTGGCAAATGCTGCCAAGTACTTTATCGAATATCAGCTCCAGTGAGTGTCCGTTATGTCTACCAACACCGTAGAAGCTGAGAGACCCAAAATTAGTTGTTAGGCTTCCTGCTGAAAATTTTGATCTTGGAAATTCAGGTTTAGGAAAAGTGAAATGAGAATGCAGCAAGTGGGAGGAAGATGGGATGTCAGGCACCCATTCTCTTGGTACAAATCACAGAACAGTGGGATTTCCCAGCGTGTAGCTGTAGTATTGTCTATGTTCATCAAGGACCTTGCAGTACTCATCTCCTTTGTAGATGAGGAGCAGGTCCTTCAGTTACTGCAGTATTTGTCCGTATTGTTATGCTGTCATGGAAGCCAGTCTAACCCACTGCTGTGCCTATCTTAGGGTTTTTATTGCTGCAATGAAACACTGGGACTAAAAAGCAAGTTGGTGAGGAAAGGGTTAATTTGGCTTACACATTCATTTTGGAGCCCACCATTTAAGGAAGCCAGAACAGGAATTCAATCAGGGCAGGAACCTGCAGGCAAGAGCTGATGGCAGAGGTCATAGAGTGATGTTAATTATATTGGCTTACTCATCACAGCTTGCTCAGCCTGCTTTCTTATAGAACCCAGTACTCCCAGCTCAAGCATGGAACCACCCATAATGGACTGAGCTCTTCCTCACCAATCACTAATTTTAAAAAATGACCTACATCCAGATTTATGGGCGTGATTTCTCAATCGAGGATCCCACCTTTCAGATAACTCTAGCTTGTGTCAAATTGACATACATCTAGCCAGTACAGTGTCTGCATTTGAATTTATCACTATCCATGTTGAAATCAGTTTCCATTTGCTTGGTGCTAGGTAAGGAACTGACTGTTAGAGTGAAGGTTAGGATTCAAAATGAAGGATACACAGCTACTTTCCTTACAGTTTGAAAACTAACTAATAACTCAAGATTATGTGTGTGATAAAGATGATCCCTAGCTCTTCCCCAGGGCAGCTTCTAAGGGTGAAATATTGCTTTGATTCTGAGGTTCAGGAATATCCTTCTCTTTCCCTGAAGGCACTTTCTCTATGGTTTTTTTATTCAACAAAAGAAAGTGAGCCTGACAGGTGATTGGTACATTGGAGCTTCACACATTCATTTCCATATGCCAGACTTGATCACATGTGACAATTATCAAAACTCTGTTTGAGGAAGCCCTGAAGAAAATCAGAGCATCACTCGACTCAAGCCTACTGGGTGTCATGTTCATCCTGACTGTCACAGTTCCTAGGACAGCTCCTAGGACTCAAACCTTGGAATGTTCAGGTTAGAAAACTCTCTATATGCCCTGTGCTGATAGCAGGCTCCTTCCAAATTGGCTTTGGTGTCATAGGCTCTCCATGGACCGGTGATCTGAAAGGCCAGAGCTGTCTCTACTGCTCTTGTCAAAGGCAATAGATGTTTCTACCCACGCACTGTATGGTGTTAATTTGCACCCATGACCGACCCATCAGTCTCTAGGGATCACCTAATGCCATTTCAGTTATACTACAAATCCACGAATGATCAGTCCTCAGGGCAGCCACTGCATCAAATTGGTCTGCTCCCAAGGGACTTTGGAAAGTGAGTTCTGTTCTCACTATGGCCCTTTATGTCTAGAATGATAAAATATTATTTAAATTAAGGACGTACTTGTTAAAATTGTACCTTCCCTACAGCGGCAAAAACTCAGTAAGTTGAAATCTTTTAAAGAAGGTGTTGGGTGGTTTTTAGCAAAGAGGACAATCATCTTAAGAAAATGAAATATAGGACCCGGTATTCTTAATATGTTTTGGGTGATGACGTATTTAATAATAACTGATAGTGAATATCAATTAGACGCATGTTTGTAAATTCTAGAAGTTGCTTCAACATTATGGACATAATTATAATCTCCACTTAGAAGAGAAAAAGATCCAGATGTGGTGATGCACAGCACTCCACTGGCAGAGGCAGGAGGATTTCTGTGAGTTTGAGGCCAGCCTGGTCTACATGGTGAGCACCAGGAGCTAGGACTTCATAGAATGACACTGCCTCAAAAACAAATAAATCAAAAACAAAAAGAAGGAAGGAAAGAAAGAAACAAGCAAGAGAGAGAGGAAAGGAGGGAGGGAGGGAGGGAGGGAAGGAGGGAGGAAGAAAGGAAGGAAGGAAGGGAAGAAGGAAGGAAGGAAGGAAAGAAGGGGAAGCTGTCA
This sequence comes from Myodes glareolus, assembly GCF_982192425.1. Taxonomy (NCBI): domain Eukaryota; kingdom Metazoa; phylum Chordata; class Mammalia; order Rodentia; family Cricetidae; genus Myodes; species Myodes glareolus. Next base: position 56,183,567 of record NC_142039.1, read on the forward strand.
TTAGTCAAATGACATATGTGCCTAAAACTTCATAGCCACTGTTGATGCTAAATACAGATATACTTGAGATTTTGTGTTTCTGTTTCTTCCTTTAGCATTAGAGGTCTTCAATTTTCCATTCTTATAGAAATCAAGTTATAAAATACCTAAATAAAAAGGACGTTGGACTGCTCTGGGTAAAGAAATGAGACCAGCAGATTTCAAAATAAGTTAAAGGAGGGCTGGGGATGTCTCAGTGAGAGTAGGCACCAGATCCTATGTTCAATTCCTATTGCACACATTCCTTTAAAAGGGAGGAAAAGACTTCATGAATCATTAAGACCTTTTGATTTACATCAGCTCATTTCCTGCACTCCCAGTTCCTGGCCAGTCCATGTCCTAAATTTGATTTTTTTTAATGCTTTCGCATATGAGCCGGTTTGGTGTGCATCTTGAACTAGCTGGGAACCCAACTTAACTCATTGTTTATAGGGAAAAAAGGCATCTAGGCTTGCTGACGCTTCCATGGAATTCTTTCAACGTGTATGAATACTGACACTAACTTAGCAGAGAACATAAATGTTTAAAAGCCATAGAGGTTGTCGAAAAGTTATGAACAAAAACACATGTTTTAATAATATATGGTGTGAATGCCAGTGGCACTTAAGATAAGTTCAAGTCAGTCCGTTAATAAATGAACAGTAGTGCACAGATTCTATACGAACGAGATCATGAAGTTGCTTTATACTGCAATATACTCACATTATTGTGAGGGAAATGTTCAGTTTCCAAGACTCATTTCAACAGTAGTGCTAGATGTTGTCAAAATATGAGCCAGAAGTTTGTACTGAATAATTGTTTTTCTTGTAGAAGAGTTGGGAAGAAACAGTTTAGTCTTTTATTTCTAAATGTTATAGGTCTATGTAAATGAATACAGAATCTTGAATATTTTTTACATGGTTTTTACTTTTCATCTATGCATTTTATAATTGTTTACAATTTTTAGGTTACACATTATTTCTACTTCTATATGATTTCTAATCATTAATGACTGTATTAGATTATGGGCAGTACTCATGTGATTATGTTCTTGCTGTAGGAAATGATGATGCTATTAAAATGTCTATTCATTGAACATTGTAAAATGGTTATTAGATTGATAATTGCATGTATTTTATTACATTATACACTAGTGTCCTGACAACCTATATGATGTTATCTAAACATAAAGCATAAGAAATTTTGCAATAATATATCACTAAAACAGAATGGACCTGGGTTCATTGGCTTGTACTCTTCTTTTCCCCTAGTACAACATTTAACAGGGATTGTGTACTATGTATAAACATATGTATTAACAATAAATAGAAAAAAATTGGTTCTAGTGAGCAACTGCTGAGGGAATAGGCCATAACCAGAGACCTCTGTGGTTTGTACGTGAGTCTGGGACCTACGAGTGAGTAGACTTGAGCCAGAGATGGGCAGGTCCAGCTGCAAATCTGGAACCTCTGAGGTACCGGAGCCACAGTCTCTACCAGAGCAGGCCCAAGGCAGCAACTTTAGCAGAAAGAGCCCCAAGCAAGCAGTCTTCATGGAGCAGGCCCTAACGACCCCAGGTATTGTGGAGCAAACCTATCAAGCACTGAGCGACCTCCAGGAACATGGAGTGACCAGTCGGGTAACTGGAACGGTGGCCCTGATTGCAGCATGAGGAGCAGCCATCTGAGCCTTGCGTCAACAGGTAACTGGAAGACTGATCACCAGAATCACAGACAGCCCCAACTACACCAATCAGAGGAAAAGGTGGGTAGACAAGGTAAGAGCACATGCAACAGCACCAAGAGTAACATGACACCAGTAAAAACTAGTGGTCCTACAACTCAAAAACACTTTCAGTAATGGAGCAGGAGACAAGATTAACTCAACACAATCAGTAGCCCTCCTTTACACAGATGATAAATAGGCTGAAAAAGAAATTAGAAAAATATCACCCTTCACAATAGTCACAAATAACATAAAATATCTTGGAGTAACTCTAACCAAACAAGTTCTAAATGACAAGAACTTTAAATCTTTGAAGAAAGAAGTTGAAGAAGACACCAGAAAATGGAAAGATCTCCCATGCTTTTGGGTAGGTAGAAGTAACATAGTAAAAGTGGCAAAAGGAATCTACAGATTGAATACAATACCCATCAAAATCCCAGCAAAATTCTTCACAGACCTCAAAAGAACAGTGCTCAACTTCATATGGAAAAGAAAAAGAAAACAAAAACAAAAACAGGATAACCAAAACAATCCTGTACAATAAAAGAACTTCTGAAGGCATCACAATCCCTAACTTTAAATTCTACCACAGAGCTACAGTATTGAAAAAAGCACTGTATTGGCATAAAAACAGACAGGAAGACCAATGGAATCTACTAAAAAAAAACCAGATATTAATTCACACACCGATGAACACCTAATTTTTGACAAAGAAACAAAAAATATAAAATGGAAAAAAGAAAGCATACTTAATAAATGGTGCTGGCATAACTGGATATCAACATGTAGAACAATGAAAATAGATCCATGTCTATCACCATGCACAAAACTCAAGTCCAAATGGATCAAAGACATCAACATAAAGCCAGCCACACTGAACCTCACTCATAGAAGAGTAAGTGAGAAATACAAAACACATTGGTACCTAAATATAATGCCAGTAGCACAGACACTGGGAAAAACAATTAATAAATGAGACCTCCTAAAACTTAAAAGTTTCTGTAAAACAAAAGACAAAGTAAACAAAACAAAATGACTGCCTACAGAATGGAAAAAGATCTTCACCAACTGCACATCGAACAGAGGGCTGATTTCCAAAATATACAAAGAATTTAAGAAATTGGTCATCAAAAGAACAAATAATCCAATAGAAAAAAAAAATGGACTACAGACCTAAACAAAGAATTCTCAACAGAGGAATCGAAATAGCTAAAAGACACTTAAGGAAATGTTCAACATCCTTAGTCATCAGAGAAATGCAAATCAAAACAACTCTGAGATTCTATTTTACACTTGTAAGAATGGCCAAAATCAAAAAGACTGATGATGAATTATGCTGGAAAAGTTGTGGGGTAAAGGGAACACTCCTGCATTGCTGGTGAGAGTGTAAATTGTTACAGCCCCTTTGGATATCAGTATGGTGATTTCTCAGAAAATGAGGAAACAACCTTCCTCAAGACCCAGCAATATCACTTTTGGGTATATACCCAAAGGCTGTTCAATCATACCACAAGGACATGTGCTCAACTATGTTCTTAGCAGCTTTGTTTGTCACAGCTAAAATCTGGAAACAGCCTAAATGTCCCTCAACTGAAGAATGGATAAGAAAAATGTGGTCCATTTACACAATGGAGTACTACATAGCAGAAAAAAACAATGACATTTTGAAATTTGCAGGCAAATGGATGGACCTAGAAAACATAATATTGACTGAGGCAACCCAGACCCAGAAAGATATATATCATATGTCTCACTCATAAGTGGCTTTTAGCCATAAAGCAAAGAAAACCAACCTACAATTCACAATCCCAGAGAACCTAGACAGCAATTAGGACCCTAAGAGAGACATACATGGATCTAATCTACATGAGAAGTAGAAAAAGACAAGATTTTCCGAGTAAATTGGGAGCATAGGTACCGTGGGAGAGAGTTGAAGGTGAGGGGGGTGGAAGCGAGGGGAGCAGAGAAAAATATTTAGCTCAATAAAATCAATAAAAAAATCCCAATTATTTTTGCACATTAACATTTAGAGAAATATTACTAATACTAGTTTAATATGGTTCTACATTATAATATGCCTAAATTTATACATTTATAAATGAATCATCTAATTCAATGGAATTAGCATCATCAGCAAATTGTCACATCAAAGTCATGGAGATGAAGTAGTATGACTTGAGATGTAGTTTCCATATTAAAAGCAGAAAGTTATTAGTTAGAATTAAACCACTCACCAATTAGTTAAAGAGAATCTGTTACCTTGCTGATGTCACTCTATTACTGTGTCACCTTGCTGACGTCACTCTATATCTTATTGTGTTATGATGACAAGTCAGTAAGAGAGAGTTTCGTTACATTTTACTAATAAAATAACCAGGAAACTTCTTTTAAACTTTCTCATGGTTCAAATGATGAGATTTTACCAATATCCCCCTAGTTCTGCTGGACCCTAAACCAATGAGCATGAAAGTATACAAATGACTATTTGATCACAATGTGAACCTTTCCGAATGGAAGCCATTGATATGCATACTAAAAAATTGCTTGATTTGAATTTCTTTGGTTTTAAGGGAGTTTTGTGGTTTTTTTTTTTTTTTTTTGCTTTTCTTATTTGTTGTTTTTGAGACAGGATTTTTCTGTATAGGTCTGGATGTCCTGGAACTCGCTCTGTAGACCAGGCTGGCTTGAACTCAAAGATCTGCCTGCCTCTGTCTCCAAAGTGCTGGAATTGAAGCTATGCACCATTATGCCTGACCATTAAGTGCATTATAAAATTTAGATTAGCTAGTATTTTTTAAAATATTGATTTCACTTTACTGTGAACAGGTATGTTTACTAAAATGTTAATTTTTGATTGTAAAATTTTTCATGTTAATGAGATACAGAAACATTTGGAAATACTTCAGCAGACTACTAATAAAATTAAAAGACTTTAAAAGTTTTAGTATCTGACAATATCAATTACATTATGTTAGCAATACTTTGGAAGAACTATATAAAAAGTTTATATTTCTTTTTAGTCAAAGGAATTCTAGTTTTGATACAAGTACTTGAAATTATATACTTTAGTTCCAAAATTTCTATTTAAAGGTTATTAATATAAAATATTTTGCCATGTGTAATATTCTATTCACATGAAGGAAAGTTTAGCTTAAGTTTGCATTTAAAATGTTTGTAACCATTTATTTTAAATATTAATTCAAAGCAATATTGAATTCACCTAAATATATGTATATTGATTTTGATTTATTATGGAAAACCTTGATCTAACATTTATTTGAATAACCTATACCAAAGAGAAATAAAAACATTAAAATTGCCTGAAAATGACCAAAAAGCTATAAGACAATGCACCCTTTGCCAATGTTATTACCCTGCATCAAACAAACAGGCAAAAAATTTACAGAACTTCTCTCTGAGGAATTTGAAAATATGTTGAATAATTACTGAATGCTAAGCTTGGTTAAGCTTATTTGAATAAACTTGTAGCTGTCTAGATCCTGAATAATGCAATCATGGGCTATAATATTCATTGCTGAAAAAGAAATTATTACCATGGGATGAAGACAGGGACAGAAAACTAAAAGAGGAGATGTGTTGAATAAGTTCACTCAGAAACTTCATTTGAGAAATTTACTAGGTTAAAAGCTTTCAGCTAAGCATCCCTAGCTGACATTTGCTCTTCAGAGCTCTCATCCCAACTGTACTCATTCTTAATCCCAACATTGGTCTTGAAATCCTCCTTCCTGCTATGCTACCCATTGTTCTGTGATAACATCCATTGTAGCTTGAATGAGAAGTGTCCCCCAAAGGCTCATGTAGTTGAATATCTTATCTCCAGGTGATGGCAGTGTTTGGGAAGGTTATAGAACCTTTATGAGGTACCACCATGTTGGAGGGAGGTTGTCACTAGAGATGAGGGTTTGTACCTCTGCTCTCTCTTTCTGCTTCCTGTGTGTGGATGGATATGTGACCTGCAGGTTCCTGGTCCTGTCACTGTGTCTTCCCCATCTATACAATTGTTTTCTCCTCCATGTTTGACTATACTGCTCTGAACTGTATGACAAAATCAACCCTTTCTTCCATAAGGTCACGTTGGGCATGGTATTTTACCACATCAGCAGAAAGGTAACTAATACGACATAAGAGCACACATTTGCCTGTGCTGCAATGACACTAAACTTACTATTTAAGAATTTCATTAAGTATATCATTCAGAAACAAGAGCATTCTGTATTGTATTTTTATGATTCTAGTATGACAAACTGACCTTCACGAGGATTATCGTCAGTATATTGTAACTTGAATTTGTAGAAGAGGAATAGAGCTATGGAAGGTACTTAGCTGTTAACTTACACACATTCTTTCTACACTCCAGGATCCAGGGAAGTAAGTGAACATTTTGGAATCATTGTACATACGGTAATGTGGCTGAATTTTGTCAGTTTTTGTGGATAATAAAAACTTATGCATTCTTTTATAAATTTTAAGTGGCACTTAAGGTAGTGAGTAATTTGACCCACATGACACCTGTTCTGGGACAGGTCAGCTTTATTACTCTCACCTAAGGACAGGACACTGAGGCATAGGAAAAGTTAGAGAACTGAGCTATTACTTCAAATTACTGGGGCCAGTGAAGCTTATGATTAATGTCTTCACAGGCTTATGACTTTATGACTCCTCCTAGTTCAGAATAGAGGTATTGTGACTTGAGGTATTAGAAACAAAGAAGCTTGAAAAAGTCCAAAACACACATTTGGTTCCTATGTGGCAGTAAGTTGTCAACCATATTCTGTCCATGTTCTCAGCAGGACAGTAAAGTCTTCAAATCCTCAACCTTGGGGAATGTCACTGCTGTGAAGACCTTTGACAAAATGTCCAGAAGATACACAAGAATAAACCATTGCATTAGGTAATTTTACTTCTTAAAATAAGATAATTATTTGAATGTTGACATAACAACATTTTAAAAACATTCCCTCAATTTTGATATGAGTGATAATAAGAGAGATATCAGATGCCAAAGTAAATGTGAGATACATCCTTATGTGTCATTTGAGGAACTCTGGTTTTCATTCCAAACTGAAGGTCATAGTAGGTTTTTCTTGTGTGTATGTATGTGTGTGCTCCCTCTGCTTTCTTTGTTTAAATTATATTTTTATTTTTAATTATCTGTATATATTTGTGTAGATGGCATTATATGCTCTTAACCAATAAGCCCTTTCTCTATGTATTTTTGTTTTGTTTGTTTGTTCCACGGAGAGCTGCTTGTTCTTTCTGGCCGCCCATCTAGCTTAGACACAAAATAATCACACAGAAACTGTATTAATTGAATCATTGGTTGGCCTTTTAGTTCTAGCTAATTAGTTCTAGTTTTTGGCTAACTCTTACATATAATTTAACCCATTTCTATTAATTCGTATATCACCACGTGGCAGTGGCTTACTGGCAAAGTTTCAGCATGTTTGACTCTGGCAGTGGTTCCATGGTGTCCCTCTCTCTCCACCCTCCTCCTCCCATGCTATAGGCCAAGCTACTTATTTATTCACTAACCAATAAAAACAACACATAGACAAAGGGACCTCCCACATCATTTTTTAAAATTTTGTTTTGTTATGGTTTTGGTTTTTTTTTGAGACTGAGTTTCTCTGTGTAATCCTGGCTCTCCTGGAACTCATTCTTTAGACCAGGCTGACTTTGAAATCAGCTATCCACCTGCCTCTGCCTCCTGAGTGCTGGGATTAAAGGCCTGTGCCAACACTGCCTGGCTTCTATCTTTTTTTTTTTTTTTGAGAATGTAGAGTAATAAATTTCATTATGGCATTTTCACACACATTTTTCATTGTACCTTGTTCACATTTGTTCTCTCCACCGCACACCCTGCCATCCCATACTGAACCATCTTTGATTTTTGTTTCATCAAATTAGTATGATTGATTTATATTCAGCATATTGTAATTCCGTTGTCTGCCATCATTGTATATCTAGTTCTGTCGTCTGTTATTGCTAGTGCCTCTTCTAGTGGCTTTTAGCTTTCTATTTTTTGCAGCTTAGAATTTTTTTTTCTGGAAGTTGGGATTCTCTTTAGGAAGTCTGGATGTCACCATTTGTCTAGGGAGACATTGTGCCTGTCATGGGTACACAACTGGCCTTTCTGAAAGCTCCAGTCACAATGTGAAAACTTCCCAGGGCTTTTATGAAGTGGAATTTCAAGTTCCTTTGTGTGTTGATAGCTCAGATTCAAGGTTTATTAAGGGGGCTATTTTGTTTATCTCCCCCACAGTTTAGAGACAAGGTGCACACATTTACTACACATTGCTAATGACACATTTACTGTTTAATTCACTTGAACTATTTGCTTTTTACTTTTCTAGATTTACTCAGATGGTGGCCAGGGTGACTTCTTTGGAAAGCTACAGCCCCCCACCCTGCCCACTGCCTCGTGAGTTGCAGGATTTTCCCATCCTCAGAGAGGCCAGGGTACTCATATAAAAGAAACACACATTTTTGAGTTCATAAATTTAACTATTATTCCAAAAACATATTCGTTGATAAAACTTTTCAGTTCATCAATATGGCATCCAAGGGGCTATTTCTGCATTCGGTCATCATTTTATATTACTTTGAGATTAGATTCTATTTTTATCAGTCCCTCTGGAGTTAAATACTATGTACTTTGCTTAATGCATAGGTTTGGTCTTATGTACCATACTGTCTTAGTCACTGTTGTATTGCTGTGATAAAACACCATGACCAAGGCAACTTACAAAAGGAAGAAATCAGTTGGGAGTTTGCTTACAGTTTCAGAGGGTTAGTCCATGGTGGTGTTATGGAAACGTATCTGCCAATAGCTTTGAGGTATCTGCCTTAGGGTGTGGCCTTGCATGCTCCCGAGAATTTATAAGCAGAAGGGGAAGCGCCCTCACTCTCTTATGCTGGATTGTGCTTGGTGTGCTCGAAGGCCAAGTGGCAGAGAGATAGGCAGTGTGGGAATCAATGGCGACATCAGCCTTACCCTGAATCTATGAGTTTTGTCTTTTTCATTGCACCCTTTAATAAATTAGTTATTAAAACTTTGTGAATTGTCACTTCACCTGTGTGGGCTCACTCTTCATGGTGGGAACCATGGTAGCAGGCAGACAGGCACTGTGCTAGAACAGTATCTGAGAGTACACATCTTATCACTATGCAGGAAGGAAAGGAAGAAGAGCAAGAGGGAGGGAGGGAGGGAGGGAGGGAGGGAGGAAGGGAGGGAGGGAAGGACAGAGAGAGAGAATCTGGGGAGCCTGACATGAAGTTTTGAAACCTCTAAGTCCACTTCCAGTGATACCTCCTTCAATCAGGCCACAACTTCCTAATGCTTCCCAAATAGTTTATTACTTGAGAATCAAATATTCAAATATATGAGAAATGCAAATAAAACAACTTTGAGATTCCATCTTACACCTGTAGGAATGGCCAAGGTTTTGCTTGTTGCAGTTTCTGTCCTGCCCAGTTCCCACAGTCATTTTGCCCTATAGAAAATCACTCAGAGGTCTCCATAAGTTATAAACTGATTGGCCCATTAGTTCAGACTTCATATTAGCTCTTGTAATGTATATTAACCCATTATTCTTATCTATGTTAGCCACACGGCTCTGTACTTTTTCAGGAGGTCAGGTCACATCCTGCTTCTTCAGTGTCTGGACAGGACTGGGAAGGAATGAACTTCCTCTTTCCCAGAATTCTCCTGTTCTCATTGCCCCACTTCTACTTCCTATCTGGTTGTCCTGCCTATACTTTCTGCCTGGCTACTGGCCAATCAGCATTTATTTAAAACATAATTGAATGAATGCAGAATTTGTTCTCAACAAACACTGATGACAACTCATTCTGGTGAGGATGTGGGGTAAAGGGAACACTCCTCCATTCCTGATGGGATTACAAACTGGTACAGCCCTTTTGGATATCTGTATGGCGATTTTTTTGAAAATTAGGAAAAATTCTACCTCAAGATCCAGCAATACTACTTTTAGGAGTAAACCCAAAGGATGCTCAATCACACCACAAGGACTTGTGCTTAACTTTGTTCATAGCATCATTATTTGTCATAGCCAGAACCTGGAAACAACTTAAATGCCCCTCAACTAAAGAGTGGTTAGGGAAAATGTGGTACATTTACACAATGAAGTACTGCACAGTGGACAAAAATGACATCCTGAAATTTGCAGGCAAATGGATGGATCTAGAAAACATCATATTGAGTGAGGTAACCAAGATCCAGAAAGACAAATATAGTATGTACTCCCTCATAAGTGGCTTTTTGACATAAAGCAAAGAAAAACCAGCCTACAATTCACAGTACCAGAGAATCTAGACAACAAAGAAGGCCCTAAGAGAGACATACATGGATCTAATCTACATGGGGAGTAGAAAAAGACAAGATCTCCTGAATAAATTTGGAGCATGGGGATCATGGGAGAGGGTAGACAGGGAGGGGAAAAGAAGGAAGGGGAGAAGAGAAAAATATATAGCTCAATAAAAGCAATTAAGAAAATAAACAAAAAAGAAAACAGCTTGTTTTTCTTTCCCTAGAGGATGAAGAGAAAAGACTCAATGAGAGTTATCTTTTGAGCAGAAATATAGAGAGGCAGTTAGTTATTCAAACTCCCTTTCTGTTGGCATATTGATAATAAATGTGTTGGATTTACCCATGTCTTAAAAAAAACAATAAAAACATTCATTCCAAGAAAGTTAAAAGTAGGCCCTATAAAGTATAATTACAGATGTTTGATTGGTTGTAGTTTTTCTTATGATGAAGGAGAAGGTGTTTATTATCAAAATGCTGAAGTTTTCCCATACTCGAATTTAGGTTGAAAGACTGCACAGCCATTAATTGGATAGAAGACACAGACAGATCAGAAATACAGAAAATAGTTCTATTTACTGGTTTAAGTTTTTGTTAAGAATAAAACAGATACATTTTATTCCAATAATGTTCCTGAACTTCCGTGTGAGATGACATATTAAAACTTGCACCAAAAAAATGCCACTTAGTTAATATAAATAGTCAGAATAATTCAGAATGGTCTGCTTCCCTGCCAGAGACAAGAAGGCCTTCCCAGATGTTTCTTCTGTTGTAGATGGGGGTGTTTGCAAGACAA